>NC_137044.1:37738105-37783105 GCF_032717465.1 Coenobita brevimanus
GCATCTAGTAATTCTAAGCTTGTTTCCAGGTAACTCCACACACACACACCTCAGGTCACGTCTTTCACAGAAGAGATAACAGAAGGACAGCGAGCGTAACTGAATGGCAAGCCAGAGATGGAGTGAGAAGAAGAGGTGCACAGAGAACAAGATTGAGAGATCATATGATGCAGATCTACCGAGCAAGGACGGAACAGGCTAACAATCAATGGATCAGAGTGGAGAAAGGTGAGAGGGTCCTTATCATGCAGTGGTGTGTCACAGGCTGATGGTGATGATATTGATGGTGATAATGATGTTGATGCTGATTGTGGTGATGCTTTAACATCTCAACGTATGAGGTTACAGAATGCACAGTGAGGCTGCATAGCCAGGAAATGGAAGAATATGAGTGCATTTAAGTATTTATGTAATATGATGAATATGAATGAATGATTAGAGGATGAAGTGACTGAAATGATACGTCAGGGAAGGAGGGTTGCTTGTTCTCTAAAAAGCAGTGATTAGGAAGAGGGAACTGAGGATGAAAGTATGAAAAAAAAAGGGCACTGCATGCTGTGATTCCAACTTTAAAGTATGGAAGTGAAGCTTGGATCTTGTTGAAAGGACGCAAGTCAAGAGTGAGAGCGGTGGTAATGAGCTACTTGAGAGGAGCATGTGGAGTTTCATAGAGAGACAGACAGACAAATGGGCGGGTGAAGGAGCGTTGTGATGCCGATGTGGATGAGACTGAAAGCGTTAAGAGAAATACTTCGAGATGGTTTGGCCATGTGGAGAAGATGGGGAATAAGAGAATGACTAGAAGAGTGCACATGAGTTAGCTGGAAGGATAGAGGGGGATGGGGAGACCGACGATGAGATGGAGGGAAAGAGTAGAAACATATGAGTGGGATACTTGAGCTAAATGGTAGAGGACAGTACATCATGAAGGCGATTTGCTTGTGGTCACCCCTTACGGGATTAAGGCGTCTGGCTATAGATAAACAGATATAGATAAATACAGTAGATAGATAGGTAGGTGATGATGATAATATGATAATGGTGATGATGATGAGAATGGTAATGATAATGAGAATGACGGTGTAAATAATGATGATGATGATTATGACGACGACAGCTATGATGATGACGATGATGATGATGATGATGATATTGATGATGATTTTTGTCGGCAGGTGGAAGGACGAAACAGCAGGAACTCTACCATCGGTCCAAGCATCCACGATTCCACATCCACCCGTCCATCCGTCCATACATCCGTCCAATCTTGCTTGGTGTTAAAAGCTAAGGCTATTTAACTTAAGTAGTACCAATTGCTTCTTCATAAGCTTTCCAGCTGTCTGAACAGATCTGCAGTAGCTTTTAACTTCTAGAATAACTCGGTTCTGGTGCTCAGTTTGGTACTTTTATTTTCCTTTTATCAGAACTGGCGAGGCAAATTTTGAGAAAAGTCCCTCAAGTAACTCCTGTTATATTTTTACTAGGTTTCTAATGATGTCCATAGATCCGTTGTGACTTTAACAGTTCCCTAGACAACACAGTCTTGGCGCTGTTCTCTGCCACCCTATTATACCATGTCACATAGTGTTCTCGCTCGCTTGCTCTGTACGCTCGCTCGCTTGAACAATAAATCACTGAAGAAAAGGTGGTATAAAGCCCCCTAAGCCGCCACAGTATTATAACCCTCGGTATGCAGTCCGTTCCCTGCGGCCTTGTAACTCTATGTACCCGAAGCGCTTACAAAATAACTTGAAATAATTTTCCTTTCGTAACTATACTCGTTTCACTCTTACTTGGCCTGAGTTGTTGTTGTTGTTCTTGTTACATCTTAGGCTCCTCTGGATGTGAACCCTGTGCTATGTTGAAGGACTGTCTGTGTTGTGGTGCAGGAAGTGAGTGGGTGTGCTGTGGTGTGGGGGTGCCACGTTGCAGTATGAGCACAGGGGATTGTATGTGTGTTATATTTTGTGTTAGTATTGTAGCAGGGAAGGTTGGTGTACTCGTGTCTCTGGGTTCGGTAGTGTCTGAAGGGTGTATGGCTGGCGGTGGCACATGAAGAATGCTGTTTGGTAGAAAGTTTTGGCTGGCTGGGGTGTCTGTGTGTTTATGTATGTGTTTGGTATAGAAAGTTTTGGCTGGCCGGGGTGTGTGTGTGTTTATGTATGTGTTTGGTATAGAAAGTTTTGGCTGGCCGGGGTGTCTGTGTGTTTATGTATGTGTCTGGTATAGAAAGTTTTGGCTGGCTTGGGTGTCTGTGTGTTTATGTATGTGTTTGGTATAGAAAGTTTTGGCTGGCTGGGGTGTCTGTGTGTTTATGTATGTGTTTGGCAGAAAGTTTTGGCTAACTGGGGTGTTTGTGAGTTTGTGAATGTGTCTGGGAAGTGTAGAGTCGGGTGGAGGAGGGGATATGTTGCAAAGATACTCTGTGTAGTGTTGGGCGGTTGTTCGATTTTGTTTCTTTGTGGAGAGGATGATGCAACATAAGGTTACAAAGGTGGGACGGATCTTGAGCTGAAGTGATGAACTGTGTGCCTCTCATATTCACTTGGTCTCTGACTGAAATTAGTTATGTTTCTTGGTGTAGGCTGTCAGTACTTGTGGTCTTAGTGTCTTCTGCTATCAAGGTATTGTTTTCTGTTCTTTAAAGCTCCTTCGTGTTTGTGTTGGATAAGATTACGGCTCAGCTTGTGCGGCAGTAATTCACGGTTGTTTTAATGTATTACTTATAAGTGGAGGATGGAGTTGGGATGTATATGAGAGAGGGTGTGAATTAGGGGGAGTGATGCATAATGACGGGGGACAGGGTGGCATAGAGGCGACTTGTTTGTGGCCACCTCTTACGGGATTAAGTCGTCTGGCTATAGATAGATGGATAGACAGATAGCTTATAGTTTCCATACGGTTTGCCGAGTAGTAGCGATAGTTATCACTAGTATAAGATGGTAGTCACGAATGAGTGCCGTGGAAAGGATGTTGGGCTGTAGTATCGGCTGTTTCTGCTACTGATCTGCGTGACATTCTCATATGTTTTAAATGAAACTCTGTGTCAAGTTAAAGTGAAAGGCGTGTATGTTTGTGTAGGAGGAACGAGAGACAAGGAGGTATTCTGTGGCCTGTTTTCTTTGTGCTTCCTACAAGACACAGTAATAGTTATGACGGGGCAATGATGGCAAGTTTGTGGGTCAGCACACACTTACGGCCTCTCATTATACAAGGTGGTCCATATATTACGCCACCCAGTTCTTGTGTGTTGCGGGCACGGCTCAGTGAACATTACCAGTATCTACCCTGCATCATTATCTACTTCCCACAACCCTCTTCAGCCTTAGCTTTATAATATAGGCTTTAATTTAGGTCCATTGATTGCATGGTGGAGAATTCCCATAACCTTTTTTATGCTTAGCTGTATATCATTGTATTGTATAATCTTTTATGTCCACTGACCACACGGCTGAGCAGTAATTTGGTGAAGCGATCAGAATGTCTTAGCTCATCACAAAAGCCGTCCCCACAACACACAAGACTGCAGAGCGCAATATACTTATCACCTATATTAAGTCAAAGCCACAGTTAAAAAGGTAATGAAACAAGACAGAAAATTTAAGTTTTCATTATTAATACTTCAGTACAAAATACATTAACAGAGACAGCAATATAAAATATGCATTCAAAAGTAGCATTTGTCCACAGAACATCCTGGACTTGCAAGGCAGATCACGCCATCACCACCAGGCTTCTCTCGGCAGGTCAGGGCAGATCACCAGCAGCAGCAGCAAGTAATCTCACGGCTGGGGAAGACACGACACCCTGCCGCCGCCGCCGCCACCACCACCACCACCACCACCGCACCACCAGGCATCTCAGAGTAGGGGAAGACACCACACCACCGTCAGGCTTCTCACGGCAGGGCAGACCAAACTTCAGCAGGGTATGACCAGTGTGGCAAGGAAGCAGCAACAAGGCAGCAGACTCCAGCACGACCTGTGGACCAGACGTGTATTAGTTCAAATCAGTGTTAGCTTTAGTTATTTAATCTTCTATCTATCTCTATCTATTGCCAGACGCCTCAATCCCGTTTGGGTTGATTACAAACAAATCGCCTCCAAGTCGCCCTGTCCCCCGCCATTTCACTGCCCTGCTCCCAACTCACACCCCCCTCTCTCATATACCTCTCCACCCCATCCCTCCATCTCATCCTCGGCCTCCCTCTCCCTCTTCCCCCCTCCACCTCACTCACATACATTCTCTTCGTCAGTCTTTCACCCTCCATCCTCTCCACATGGCCAAACCACCTCAGTGTGTTCTCCTAACGCTTCCTATCACATCCACATCCACACCACAACGCTCCTTTATATCCTCATTCGTCAGCCTGTCTCTCCATGTGACTCCACAGGCTCCTCTTAAATAACTCATTTCCACTGCTCTCACTCTTGACTTGTGTCCTTCCAACAACGTCCAAGCTTCACTTGCATACGTTAGAGATGGTATCACAATACTGTCATGTAGTAACTTTTTCACTTCCATGCTCACTTCCCTGTTTCTTATCACTGCTTTCAAAGAACCAGCAACCTTTCTTCCCTGCTGTACCCTTTCAAGCACTTCACCCTCCAAACCTCCATCCTTACTCATCACACTACCCAAGTACTTAAACGTACCCACATTTTCCAATTCCTCACCATCCAACCTTGCTGTACATTCACTGACTTCACCTCTCTCAAAGACCATCACTTTACTCTTCCCTACATTCACCTTCAGATTCCGTTTCTTACACACTCTCCCAAACTCATCCACCAAGCCTTGCAGCTCTCCTTCGTCTTCACTCAACAACACAGTATCATTTGCAAACAACAGTACAGGGAGTTTCCAAACACTACCCTCTCTCACCAGGGCCACTCCAACATCCACTACCCTACCTTGTACCTCTTTTATTACCCCATCCATATACAGATTGAACAATCATTGAGACATGACACATCCCTGTTTCAACCAACCTTCAAAGCGTGGACTCATTAGACTGCTCAGATTCTGTTGGGAATGGCACACAGTTAGGGAATTATATCACCAATATTTTATCCAAATTTCCCTTACAGGGTGTTGCATGAAATGTTTGACAAACTTCAGAAAGTTGTTCTTGGGGCAATTTTGAGTTAAGAATTGCTGCATCAACCTGGGCTAATTTCTCGTCTATTATGCTCAGGTTCTGTAGGGAATGGCAGCAGATTAGAGACTGGTATCGCAAAATTTTATCCCCTGCCACCACCACCAGGCCGTTTATTTTTAAATCCCCTTGTAAAACTGTAGAGATATATCGACAGGACAGTAAATAGTGATCCTACTCTGGTACTCTGTATGGAATTTCAGAAAGAGAGATAATGATGCCACTGATTCATGGGGTTATCTTTAATTTAACAAGAAACACTTTACTTACCTCTCTATTCAGTTTGCACGAAAATTAATGTTTAAAAGACTGATAATATATTCACGAAATTTTTTTCTTAAAATTTAATAAGTAAATGTTTAATTTGAAGTGTGACGTCACTGGTGCATTATCGGAGCAACGTTGAGAGATGCTGGAGGTGAGTGAAGATTTTATTCTTTACGGTGTTAGTCTACTTCTTATTATGGTAATTCTTATGCCCATGTGTTTATCAGTGTTTGCTGTCATTATCGAGAGGTGTAGTCGGCTGATGTAAGTTGTAATTATTAGCTATAAGGATGATATACGGCGGTGTGTATCTCCAGGTGACCAAGATGTCCCTTTAAACTCGAGTAAGCAGTGCTACTTAAATCCCCCGATATTCACACCATCTGTTTAGGTTTTAAGGTCGAATGTGATCCTGTACATGGGCAGGCATAGTAGGTTAACAGGATTAAAATACAATACCAGATGCAAAGACCCATGGATTAAGTATTTTATTTCAGTTTTTTCCCCTTCATTCTTTCCTCGTCTTTCTGCCTACGGGTGACTTTACACTCCCAATTCTGTCTTGCATTCCTTCATTCTTTCCTCTTCCTTCTGCCTGTGGGTGACTTTACACTGAGTGACAAGCCAAATGGTTTCCTGTACACCAGGAAACCATTTACTACGCTGGGTGGTAACCATATAACCAAATTTTGGCGCCTGGTGGTTTAGTGGGTAATTATTGTGCTCCAGTCGGATTGAGCCGGTGAAGGTTCATATCCAAGGGATGATTGGGGTTTATTGCTCACGTAATGCCACTCAGGGATGAGTGAGGTTGGTCACTCTCATCTTAAATGTCAGGACCAACTGCCTAGCCCCGGGCTCCTACACGCCTCATGGGGCAACGTAGGATTGGATGACGGATGGGTGGATGGATTTCAGTTTTAACCACACACTTGAAAGATGAACTGATTTTATTCATGCTTCCTTCAGATGATATTCAGCATGGGAGAGACTTTGAACTGGAGGGGTTATATCGTATCATTTATGAAGGTTCCAACATGCTTGCATGCATTGGCTTTGGTCACCTAATGGCGACTTTCCATGCTGCTCGATTGCAGTAGCTCAGTAGTAGCGCTTGCTCTTCACAACCATAAAGTTCTCAGTTCGAGCCCCCACCAGGGTAGCGTATACGAGGTCTCTCCTTGCCCTTCAGAGCTATGTGGTCCATTGGTTCTAGCTGGTTGGGATTAGTCCTCTGGCAACCTCTGTGATCAGCCTCCTATCCCTGATGTCACACTCTATGACCTTGTTCCAAGCCATTTTCTGTGTCCAGTTGCCATCCTCCATCCTTTCAACATGCCCCGTCATTCAATCTACCCCTTCTTATTACAGCACCGATACAATACTCTTCAGTCCTGTTCTTCCTCCATTAATCCCTTTAATACAGTACTATATGTCTGTCTCAAGTTAGATATGATGGTCTGGTGGTAGAAATAGATAGTAAAATGAGAATATAACTACATCTTTTGGATTACAGGGCACAAACTGCTCCAATGATTAGCCTTTATTCTTGCTAATTTAAGACTTATTCAGCTTGGGTAAGATTTCAAACTGGAAGGGTCACATTACAACCTTCAGGAACCTGTTCAGTAGGAAAGTAATTAAAGGTTGATAGGAGAGCTTTTGGACTGAAGGGGTTAGGGACAGGCTTCATTAAGTCATTCTTGTTACCTTTAAACTATGTTAATCAGCATAGGAGAGACTTTTCAAACTTAGAGTCCCATATGACATTCTTTAACATGTGTAGGAGAGACACTGGATAAAGCCTGATTGGAGATATAGTATATTGAACTGGAAGGACTGCATACCTTACATCCTTCATTAACCATTGCTGCTACCTTTAAATAAGAATTATCATACTGAAGGTAATTACTAGCAGCCTTCATTAACATATTACTGTACTGTAATTAGGAGAGAGGTTTCATAAGCTGATTGGAAGTCAGGAGACAGCAGGAATATACCATTACTGTTGAGGGGGATGAATTTGTGTGTAGGCTATGATATAGGAAGCATATCCCAGAATATGGATGTACAAGGTTAATCATATCTTGTATAGTACTTACACTTTCAGATTTGATGGCTTTTCCTTTTGTAATCTTTACTGAATGATGCAATCAGTTCATGATTACACATTATATAATCTCACACTTCATCTGTGTCATTGTAGTTGGCTCACCTTGACAAATTTTAGTCCTTCTGCTGCTTAGTTCCTGTATCTAAGTGGCAGAATTAGACAGTATTATGGTTTTGCATCCTCCCCATAGATCTTCATTGTGATTTGCATGATAATCTAGTCTTTATCTCTAGAAACAGCTCAGCATTCAAGGTGGAGAGATGCCAGGTGTTTGTCAGTTTAGGGTGGACATGTAGTCTATATGGTTTGTCTTTATTGTTTTATGTATTCATTATTATTATTATTATTATTATTTTTTTTTTTTTTACTGTGGATCAAATTTAGCGATTAATCTCTTCCGTTTATAAATCGGTACAACAGATAGGCATTCATTCTCAGAGTTCTGTGACCACTGAGTACTGTACTGTCTTCCTGTGCAGTGTATATTTTGTCATTTGTACTCTCATTATAAGTTTCATTAAAGAATTTGTATCATATGTTTAGTTTCTGTGTCACTCAGTGTGTTAAGTTTATGTAATATATGGTTAATCGTTTAAGTCCTGCCGTTGGATAGCAGTCTAAGTTCCAGTTTTTACTTTCTCCCTTTATATAAGTAGCAACTGCTCTATATTCTTTCCATAGCACTTGTTCATGATTAGCATTAAACTGGAGGCTTAGGTATTCCAAGTAGCTCAGGAAATTTCGAAATATCTCCTCCTAAAGCGACATTAATAGGTACATGACAATTTAGTTTAGTCTGTGCATGATAGTTCAATTTCCCATTTTTTGTAACATGTAAAGAAATAAAATACAGTAGAAGTTTTAGCCGATATTCTAATGGGGGCGCGGTGGCATGGTCAGCATGGTGCTGGCCTGCTGATCAGGAGGACCCGGGTTCAACTCCCGGTGTGATAGAGGTTTCTTTAAAATGTGGCTGAGGGAAGTTTGCGTAGCAGGCTTTCCTTAAAACCACAAGGCCCTATACTTACACTTCAGCTCACACACACCAAGACACTTACACTACAACACACACTACTACACACACCAAGACACGTACATAGCCACAGCCACCTTCACACAGTAGACACACCACACACACAGAAGGTGGGACAGACACACCACAGGCAGACAGAGAGGGACATATACAAAACACAGGGAGTGAGAGAGGAGGGGGTTTTATTAAAAAGTCCAATTTTGGTATACCTCCTGTGGCAAAATTGATATAGCCCCCCCTTTAGTATTTTTTGGATATTTTCATTTAGTGCCCCCCAGGCCCCAGACCCACTCGGCTGAACCAAATTGTCTGGCGTCAGCTGGAACTTGATATACCAGAGTTATGCCGGTCATGTGGGGGTTAATGGTGACAGTGTAGTAACTGTCAGGCTCCTATGACTCACTCAGCCGAACAAAATCGTCTGTCAGCTGGAATGGAATACTAGAGTTGTCCCAAGCACCAGAGGGTTAAGAATCTTAACCCCCTGAGTGATGCTCGGGACAACTCTAGTACCCCATTTCAGCTGACTCAGACGATTTTATTCGACTGAGTGAGTCATAGGAGCTTGACAGTGTCAATACCGTCACCATTAACCCCCTCACGACCGACATAACTCTAGCATCATGTTCCAGCTGACGCCAGACAATTTGGTTCAGCCGAGAGAGGATCCTAGGATCCTGAGAGACACTATAACATCACAAACAAAATACAAAATGCCTTCCCTCCATCTTGAACGTACTATAATTCATTTACATTAAGTAAGCTCGTATTTTCGTATTTTTGCAGCTTATTTCATGTATCTTAGTTAAAAGAACAAAATACTACGAGCTCTGTATCTTTTCATAGCCCTTCTTCGTGACTAGCATCGTATTCTAGTTATCTATAGTTACAACTGAGCATTCAAGTTGGAGGGATCACAACTTTAAGCAATTACAGTAAACAAACAAACAAAAAGCAAGTGTCGTCCTCTTGACCTCTCGTTTTCGCAGGAATGCAGCGGTGGCGCCATCTTGTGCGTGGAATGCGTGACGTGCAGGCTCTTGAGTGGAAGGAGCACGGAGCCACGGGAGACTTAATAATATTCGCTATAGTCAGCCAGTCTAGAAGCCTGGGACATTTGCCTGAAATAATAATAATAATAATGATAATAATAATATAAATAACAACAAAACCAGTAATATACATAATTCAATATCTTAGTCACTCGATCTGTCCATTCCGCCCCTTCAGTACGAGGACACATTTCTGTAAGCTATTTTTTCTAACATGGGAGGTTCGATACGTTTGTTTGAGCCTATCCATAAGACTCCTAAAGCTGAGTAAATGCCTCTGAAAGTTGCAAAATATAAAATATAAAACGTCTATATGATATAAAAACCTTTGTTCACCTCCGGGACTCGATCTGTGGCGCCTAGAACAAGTGCTGACGTCATGTTTACACTTTGCTACCTTTAGACGATTTCCTGGAGCTTAAAGAAACCCTCTCGGGATGATGGGACAGACACAATAACCCCTTCAGACAGAGAATGACTTAGTTACTTTGTTTTAGGTAACCGGACGATTTTATTCAGCTTAGGAGATCCCCTCGTAGTGAAGGGGTTGATGGTGACTGTATCTAACCCCTTCAGTACGAAATTTATCTCCAGAATTGAAGAAAATCGTCTGGAGGAAGAAAGATGAAAATCGAAAAAAGTGTTAATGTGGCGCGGTGTTGCTCCCGTAGTAGGGAAAAGCTACACGTACGATAGCAGGGGCTCTTTACCCTGGTACGTACTCTGGCCGTAGCCGGGAGCTGATCTTTCCGACCAGAAGCAACTGAAGGGCGTACAAGGCCGCTCCTTCCCCGCCACGTATAGAGACCGTCGGCGCGGTGTTGCTCCTGTAGGGCAGAACAGCAGGAGAGGGATGCACTGGGGCAACTCTCTCTCTGGGGTGTACTAAGGCTGGAGCCTTGGGTCGCCTTACCCTCGTACACTTTATTAGGCCGTAGCCTTGGGCCTCCTGCCCTAGAGGGTGTAACAATTGCCGTCAATACGGTGTTACCTGGGACTGAAGCTAGTTCAGTCCCACCCCTTTTCTGATGATGGTTGTCCCGCCCGCAAGGTAGTTGCCTTTCCCTGGTCACCTGGTGTTCGGGCAGTTGCGGGGAACAAGGGCTCAGGACTGTACTGTCCTGGTGACCCTCTTGAACGGGGTCACTAACCCCACCGTTGTATCCTCCTGGGGTGGTGGTGCGGTGGCGGCCCGGTGGTGGGGTGGGGGGTGGTGAGGTGGGAGGTCCGGCGGCGGGCATGGCGGGCATTTTAGGTAGGGTAGGGATGGGTCGGTTATGGCAGGGTAGAATAGAGGTGGGTCGATTAGGGCAGGTGAGGGTAAGCATGGGTAGGTTATGGTTGCGTTGGGGAGGGCAGGATAGGTTATGGCAGGGTAGGATAGGGTTGGGTGGTGGTGGGCTGGGTAGGGTAGGGCTGGGTAGGGTAGTGTAGGGCTGGGTCGGGTAGGGTAGGCTGAATCAGGGTAGTGTAGGGTACAGAAGAGTGGTGGGTATAACTGCCGTTTAGTTCCGTCATATCCAACGCCTATTTCACTCAGTTATACTACACTGTCTCATCAAATTTGGGGCGATCTTCTCTACGATTTTTGTTCTTCCCCGCTTAGTTCAGTCCTTTAGTTCATTCATGACCCTTGGCTTTCCTTTTTATTTTTTATGTGGTGGAGCGCAGGGGCACGAGGCTAGACCACCATAAGTCCAGAATATTTAAGGGTAGGCCACCAAGCTACGCCCTAGTAACGTCTACACGTCAAAACATCTGTCCACCTGTGGGACTTGAACTGCGGAGCGCTGGACGCAGAGCTCTCGGTTTGCGGATGTCACTCTTACACTTTGCTAGCTTCTGACGATATCCTACAGCTTCAGAAAACCCTCTTAGGATGACGGGACAGAATCATTTAACCCTTCAGACCAAGAACGATTTATTTACATTGTCCTAGCTGACCGCACGATTTTATTCAACTTAGGAGATCCCCTGACAGAGAAGGGGTTGATGCTGGCTGTATCTAACCCCTCAAATTCAAAATTCCTCTCCAGAGCTGAAGAAAATCGTCTGGAGAAAGAATGAAGAAAACTGAAGAAAGTGTTAGAGTGAAAAATGAGTTAGATAAGATTGGTTTGGTTAGGGCAGGGTAGGGTTGGGTCGGTTATGCCAGGGTGGGGTAGGGTTGGGTCGGTTTTGGCAGGGTGAGGTAGGACTGGGATAGTTTTGGCAGGGTGGGGTAGGACTTGGATGGTTTTTGCAGGGTGGGGTAAGATTGGGTCGGTTATGGCAGGGTGGGGTAGGGATGGGTCGGTCTTGGCAGGATGGGGAAGGGACGGGTCGGTCTTGGCAGGATGGGGAAGGGACGGGTCGGTCTTGGCAGGATGGGGTAGGGACGGGTCGGTCTTGGCAGGGTGGGGTAGGAATGGGTTGGTCTTGGCAGGGTGGGGTAAGATCGGGTCGGTTTTGGCAGGATGGGGTAGGATTGGGTCGGATATGGCAGCGTGGGGTAAGATCGGGTCGGTTTTGGCAGGGTGGGGTAGGATTGGGTCGGATATGACAGGGTGGGGTAAGATCGGGTCGGTTTTGGCAGGATGGGGTAGGATTGGGTCGGTTTTGGCAGGGTGGGGGTAGGGATGGGTCGGTTATGGCAGGATTGAATAGAGGTGGGTCGATTAGGGCAGGCGAGGGTAAGCATGGGTAGGTTATGGTTGCGTTTGGGAGGGTAGGATAGGTTATGGCAGGGTAAGATAGGGCTGGGTGGTGGTGGACTGGGTAGGGTAGGGTAGGGTAGGGCTGGGTAGGGTAGAGTAGGCTGAATCAGGGTAGTGTAGGGTACAGAAGAGTGGTGGGTATAACTGCCGTTTAGTTCCGTCACATCCAATGCCTATTTCACTCAGTTATACTACACTGTCTCATCAAATTTGGGGAGGTCTTCTCTACGATTTTTGTTCTTCTCCGCTTAGTTCAGTCCTTTAGTTCATTCATGACCCTTGGCTTTCCTTTTTTTTTTTTTTTTTTATGAGGTGGAGCGCAGGGGCACGAGGCTAGACCACCATTAGTCCAGAATATTAAAGGGTAGGCCACCAAGCTACGCCCTGGTAACGTCTACACGTCAAAACATCTGTCCACCTGTGGGACTTGAACCGCGGAGCGCTGGACGCAGAGCTCTCGGTCTGCGGATGTCACTTTTACTCTTTGCTAGCTTCTGACGATATCCTACAGCTTCAGAAAACCCTCTTAGGATGACGGGACAGAATCATTTAATCTTTCAAGCCGAGAACAACTTATTTACATTGTCCTAGCTGACCGCATGATTTTATTCAGCTTAGGAGATCCCCTGGTAGAGATGGGGTTGATGATGGCAGTATTTAACCCTTCCAGTTCGAAATTTCTCTCTACTGTAGAGGTGAAGAGAATCATTCGAAGGTAGAGAGAAGAAAACAGGAAAAGTAATGTAGAAGTGGTGAGAGCTCTGTACAGGGGAGGGTAGGTTAAAGTAGGGTAGAGTTGGGTCGGCAATGGCAGGGTAGGGTAGGGTAGGCTGAGGTAGGCTAGTGTAGGGTTGAGAAGAGTAGGGTAGGGTAAATTGAACTGAATAAGTATATACAATAAAATCTGGCGATACAACAACCAGGGTCATATGCCGCCGGACGACAGCGAGAATAAAAGCACTCGAAAAGATGAAATACACACACACACACACACACAAAATACAATTCATAATTAAAACAAGAAAAACACTAAGAACACTAAAACCACTGTATACTATATTTTACACGGTAGTGCAGCTGCCTACACCAAGCAAAGGTTTCCCCCTCCACCACAACAAACATCCTCTCCAAGTACCAACAGAAGACTACAATCCCTCTCCTGCCCGGTGCTCAGAGAGGTAATGATGGCGCAATTCCCCAACAGTGGACACCATCAGCAAAAGCCGAAGAGTCAGGGGGACGAAGCATTCCACACAGAAAGTAGGGGGAGAGTCCTCCATTAAAAATCAATGAGACAACCAGGAATGGCCCATTTGGAGCCAGCATAAAGCCGTCTCCCACCTGCATTCAGACCTCGACAAATGAAGGGGCCCGTTTACCCACAAATATCACACATTTTGTTGGCCCCCGCCGCATCCCACCTACTCTGCCAGTGGGAGCAAACAGTGAGTGGTTAGATGAATATCACTGAGCAAGGCAGGGGAGAGGTAAGGATGGGCGAGAGGCAGCAGCCTTTGCCAGAGCGTCGGCATGCTCATTGCCCACAGTGGTACAAAACCACAAAGCAGTCCCTAGCAAGCACAGCCATTCTAAAACACTGTAGACAACAAAAGAGGATTGGACGGGAAAACACAAAATGGAGATCAGCAGAGTCGCTAAAAACTGTATAACAAATAGGAGGGAAGCTAAATATCAATTTGACTGCCAGTAAAATAGCAGTAAGTTCTGCGATAAAAGTAGATACGATGGGGGGAAGACTCCTACCACGAATGAAATCGGGAAATATAACACCCAAGCCTGTCCCCTTACGGGATTTCAATCCATCAGTACATACGAGAATCGAGACACTGTGAGAGGAAGCATGTTCTAAAAAAATAGCAAAGAGCCGCCTGTGAGGAAAGAAAGGCCCCTCTCTCAGGAAAGTAAACACACGGTTGCACCCCTGAGAGGAGCCAGGGAGCCATCCTTGGTACACGCACAGGACAAACAAGAAAGGTTGGAACATCCACATCCCCCATGGCAGCCTTCACCCTATACCCAAACGGATGTGGATAGCGAGGATACGGCGAGGCAGACACTCCCTCCGGAACAGAGCCAACAAAATCTTCCTGAACTTTAGCAAAGACGGTGACACTAAGGACACTAGTTTGAGGCACTCCCTCCTCTTGAGGATATGAGGGAAACAAGGTGGCACCAATACGGAAAAATTCCATAATCAGTAAAGGCAACCTACCACGCAAACCAAGATGGTGACCTGCAATACCTGGCTTGTGAAACTGTAGGACAACAGCCCCCCGCCAAGAAGCAGGTGTGGACGAATCTCTCCAAATTCTATTTATAAGACTCAGGAGGAAGGACACTGCTTCATCATCCAGGTACCTCAGCACTGCATGGGGAATATTATCGACTCTGGAGAAGTGTCATGACAGGGAAAGGGTAGACCAAAGTTTACAACAAGACAAAGGGATGTTGTAAGTCTCTCCGCCCCCAGAACGGATGTCCTACACCTTAATCTCCTCCACCTCCCTAAGCCTGGCAAAAACCGAAGAACGAGTATCCCTACAGGAGACCTCAGCGCTAGGATAGGGCAGGGAACGCTAGGGCAGGGTAGACTGGGGTAGGGTAGTGTAGGGCAGAGAAAAGTAGGTTAGGATGGGTTGGTTTAGGCTAAAGTAGGACAGAATAGGAGAGGGGTAAAATGTGCCTAGTCCAGGAACGAAAAATATATCAGTTATCCATGTAACTAGCGTTTTCTATTTCGGTAGATTATTTTCTTGTCTGCCTAAAGTATCGTGATGTACGAACAATGAGATTAGATATCGAAACTGTAAGATGCGAATTAGTTACAAAGACGGTATTTTGTTTTGGCTAACGTTACATCGATACGTTCAGCTAAGAGCAACTCGGCAGAACTGAACAGTATATGACGTGCTAGATGAACGCTGTGACCGGAAAATAAATATATATGTATATATACTTCAGCATACAGTAAGCGATTTGATGTTAACTGAAGAGAAGCCACCACAGCTAATGGGTTAAGTTTACACACACACACACACACACACACACACACACACACATTGCGAAAAGTTTCACTGACGAAGTGGGTGGTTACTGTCCCCCTCGAGCAAGGGGACCGGTGTGTGCGTGTGTGGTCACAGCCTTGCCCTTAGATCGGACTATATGAGCTCTCAGTTCCCTTCCGGGAGGGTAAAAGCTGACGATCACGACCATCAAGTGATCCTGACCGACCCGGTGAATTACACACACACACACACACACACACACACACACACACACACACACACACACACACCATTACTTGCAACTGGCTGGCCTATCATACAGCCATATCCTATATTCATTAAGTACAACACATCTTACATTTATGTAGAAAAAAAAAAAAAAAAAAGATGGTTATATAATACAGAACTGGGAAATATGATGATGATGATGATGATGATGATGATGATGATGATGAGAGGGGAGTAAACAGGGTGAGATGAGGAGAATGAGAGAGATGGATGGACATAACAGTGAATGTATTATGTATATTAACCTGACAAACGCCGAAGTAAGCTGGTAAGGGGGAGGTAATATGGAGCCTGACCCTACCGTGACACCATATAATTATTGATTTATCCACCGATAGATCTATCTATCTATCTATAGCCCGACGCCCTAATCCCGCAAAGAGTGGCCGCAGACAAAACGCCTCCAAGTCGCTCTGTCACCCACCATTTGACTACCCTCCCCCCAACTCACCCCCCCCTCATATTCCTCTCAACTCCATCCCTCCACCTCATCCTCGGTCTACCCCTCCCTCTCCCTCCCTCCACTTCACCTACATACACCCTCTTCATTCTGTCCTTGACCTCCGCGGCAGGCAGACGTGCTTCCCAGAGCGCTTCATCAAACAGTAATTTAACAACCGAGTTGAAACTGATCGGATGCACTACAAAACCAACGTCCCCTGAAATGGCTAGTGCCATGGCCATGAACGAGGGAAGGGAGGCCCCCTTGGGTGACAACGAGGAAGAAATAGATATGGATACCGGGTTTACGGAGGTCATCAGTACAAGAGAGAAGAGAAAGAGGATGATACGCGGCAGCGAGAGGGAAGCAAGTGATGAAGAAGAGGACAGAGACAACAAAAAGGTAAAAAATAAGTCGTGTGGGGTAGATGGAGGTGTTACTATACCATGTGATACGGGGAAGGCAGCTGGAGTGCAGCCGACTACACCACGTGGGTCAGGAGCAATGCCTAGCCAGGACCGTGACGAGGCCACCCCAAGGAATAGAGTGAGGCTTCTCTTCCCCACGAACACTGACCTAAATTATCACCAAAAACTACTCTGGACGGTGAAGCTTGGACTTGCATATCGACGGTTCGAGGTCCTGTTTAAGGAAGGTAGGCAGAGACCTTACGTCACAGTAGGAAGTCAGGAGGCAGTGGAGATGCTGACCACGACTGGTTTTGAGGGTGTGACACTGCAGGTTCCAGAGGAGAGGGAGAGATGCACCGAGGTTATCGTGTTTAGATATCCCATAATACTAGACCCAGAATTCCTCCTGAACGACCCTAGGTTTATCTGGGCCAAGCGACACATGAACAAGGGACAGAAGAACCAAGTGATTGCCCTAATGAAAGGGGACATCCCAAGGCAAGTTTTTATTCCGGGTGCTGGATACAGAAGCTTATGGCCCTACATTGAGGAACCAGCATTTTGCCTTCGCTGCAGCAGGTGGGGACACAGGGCCTGGTGCTGCCAAGAGGACACACGCTGCAGATTCTGCGCTAGGAAGCACGAGTCCAGCGAATGCGGAGAAAAAATCAAGATGGGGACACGTGTCGAACCTCGGTGCTGTAACTGTGGTGGAAACCACAATGCAAGGTCTCCTCTGTGTCCAAAAAGACCAAATTATCTGGCGCGAGGGTCCGAGAGGCAGGAAGAAAGGACAGCAGAGCAGAGGACAAGGGGAGGGAGAGAATCAACGGATGGAGGTGTTGGCCACGTGAAACAGCCCTGCCAGGTCCAGGTTGCACCAGGGAGGCAGGCGTGGGTGGGAAGGCCACACGTGTATGGGGAAGGTGGTGAGGCAGAGTGGCCGCCCCTGGGGAATGCCTCGAGGGGTCCCAGGGACGAGCTGTGTGATGGCGACATAGCCCCACCTGCCAGCAGCGCAGGTCACACCTCACCCCCACATCCTAGTCACGTGGTCACCCCATCCCTCACAACAACACAACCTAACACCAACACTCAGCAGGGAAATGGTGAGTTAATCATATACATAAAAGAACTGGGCAGAAAACTAGAAGCACTAGAAAAGAAAGTTAATAAACTTATGAACCCGACAGAAAATGCTGAATACAATAGTGAGAGCACAGACAACATAGTAAACAGCAACAGTGAGAGTGAACACGCCAGAAGTCTCCAGAGCGTAAAATTGTAATAAGGGGAAAAGAGAAAACGCTTAAAACTCACAAGGCTCTGACCAGTGGTGTTGCAGGTATAGGAAGGGTTTTGGAAACGTGCCAGGATGATGAGAAAAAGTGTAAAGTGTTTAAAGGTTGGCTGGAACTGCATAAACATATGGACAAGTTCTCCAAGGAATTAGAGGAAATATCAAATACAGTATTAGAGACACCTATGGATAATGGGTCCCTGCGAACTTAGGGTAATATCTTGGAACGTGAATGGACTGAAAAATAGAATTACAGACCTTCACTATTATATTTTAAATCACTGTATAGATGTGATACTCCTTCAGGAGACGGGGGATAGGGATGGCAATCTGTTTAAACTCGGTGGATATACAAAGTATCAACTTATGGCGGGTGATGGTATACGGGGTGTATCTACATACGTAAGAAATTCCATTCCATCGGAGCTGTTAGAGTGTCCCCACAGGAGTGAAGGTGTGGAGTCACTTTCCGTCAAAATTTATCTGAGTGAGGGTGTGCTGAATGTAATTAACCTGTATGTTTCTAAAAATTGCTTTGCCGTTAGCTCTCTGCCTGATACTGTTTTTAGTGAAGTGACCTTAGTAGCTGGGGACCTTAATGCTCGTCACAAAGATTTGGAGACAGAGGGAAAGACCAATACTAATGGCGTGAGATTTAGACAGTTTATATTAGATTACCCTGAATCCAAAGTACTGGGGACACAGGAGGCGACACATATCAAGGGAGGGAGATTAGACTACGCTGTGATTCTAAATGGTCAGGGTCTAGAGGGAAAATGTGAAATTGCACCAGACTTGCTAAGTGATCACTTCTCCCTTGCTATCACTATACCACTGGGAAAACGAAAAATCACACATAGCAGAAAACGATTAACACTACCCAAAGATAAAGTTGATTTCTTTATTGATGGTGTGCGGGAATGGTATAGTGGCTATCATCCGAGCAGTGTAGACCAGTTTTACGAAGACCTAGTTAAGGTTATTAACGAATTACTCAATCATAAAAGGCGCGTGAAGAAAAATTGCTCATACCATACAGACAAATACTATAACAATAAAGAATTAAAACAACTGTCGCAAATGATGAGACTGGCTCACAGAAAATGGGTGCAAATGGGTAGGGATGACGTAAGCAAAGCCGCAATGAAGAAACTGGCCCAGATTTGTAGTCAGGCCAAAAGGGAAGTAAGGGGGGAGTATTGGGAACGCTTCACTAACAGGATAGGCAACAGTAAGAGCATAACCGAAATTTGGAAAGAAGTTAACAAAGTAAGAGGGAGAAAGGTGAAAAACGTAGCACATCCACACCCAGAAAAATTAGCTGAAGACTTAATGAAGTTGTGGGCATCTGCGGCGAGCAGTGAATGCCTGCCACACGACGTGAGGGAGGCATTAGAGGCATGGCAGGACAATAGGAGAAGCTTCATTGTTACTGCGTTAAACACCGAAGACATGACAGGCACAGACATAACCAGGGATGAGCTACTGCGTGCAGTTAAAAATGGAAGGTCTACAGCTCCTGGTGAGGATGGAATTAGGTATGAGATAATTAACTGCCTGGCCAGCATGGAGGACGGCCCGCTGTTAGACTTGTATAATATGAGTCTCAGGGAGGGCAGAATACCGAGAGCATGGGAAAAGCAATTATCATCATCCCTGTCCCCACAGCGACTGGAGGAAACAGACCAGTCTCACTAACATCATGCTTTTCAAAAATGATGGAAAGAATCATGTTAGAGAGAATAATATTCCTCATAGGTGACATGCTTAGTGTGAATCTGTATGGCTTTATGAAAGGTTAAGGGACAAAAGACGCCGTCATTAAGTGCCTTTCTAGCGATACTGACTACTGCAGGGTATTCATTGACCTCAAGGGTGCATTCGATAAGGCCAATGGAGAAGTAATTTTATATGAATTAGCTAGCTTGGGGGTAAGGGGAAGATTGCTGCACTGGGTGGGGGATTATCTCTTTGGGCGGCGGGCCCAGGTGTGGACCCAAGGGACACTCTCCCGGGAAAAGCATCTAGAGCTTGGTACACCACAGGGAGGAGTCCTAAGCCCATTACTTTTCAATCTTTTAATGAACAAAGTGGCGCGTGAAAACCTGGGTTTCGGGGTCAGTGCAGTAATCTATGCCGACGACATCATGATACAGTCCAAAACTTTTGATGTTATGCAAACTGCACTGAACAGGTTCGGCAACCTGATCAAAAATCTGGGTCTTGTAATTAACGAGAGTAAGACAAAGTTCCAGTGCCGTGCGTTAGGGGAAAAACATTTAGTAATTAATGGCAAAAACATCGAGAGGGTGAGAATTTACAAGTACCTAGGTATGTATGTCGGCTACACAGCAGACTGTAAAGATGCCGAGATGACCCACATAATAACGCAATGCAAGGCACGATTGCAGCCCTTGAGATCAATGGCCTATAGTGGTGCAGGGGTGGGTATACCAGTACTAAAAATGATGTACCTCACTACTGTCAGATCGGTATTAGAGTACGCAAGCCCAATCCTCTCTTGCCTTGGTGAAGGAAGGCTGGAAAAACTTGAAAAAATCCAGAATGCCGCAATGAGAATCATACTTAGCTGCCCAAGGAACACCATGATAGATGTCATGAGACTTGAGCTAAATTTGCAGAGTGTAAAAAATAGAATTCAGGAAGTCAATGTGGCGGCTGCAATAAGACACATGCGGTCAGAAAGCTGACTGGGACTCCGTAACAGCATCAAAGATGTTGTTAACGGAACCAGAACCTTCTGGAGGCAAGGCAAGAATGGCTATGTGAAAGAGCTTGCGAGGAACGTACTCAAATACGAGGTACAAAACTTCTGTGAGGAGATACCGCAGGCACCTAGGCCTCCACCCTGGGAAGAGGAAGAGGTAAAGGTGAGCATATCTCCACTACAGAAAAAGAAAGAATGTTATGCTGTAGGTGTGTTAAGGACACATGCACAAAACCAAATAAATAAACTCCACAATGAAAACACTGCTCACGTCTACTGCGATAGTTCGGTCAGAGAGGATGGCAGAGCAGGGTGTGGGATCGTAATATTAGATAAAGCAGACAGTGCATGTGTACAGAGCGAAATAAATTTTAGAATAAGCAACAACGTGTCTTCCACTCAGGCAGAGCTATATGCAATATTATACGGCCTCAGGGAGATCACAGGAGGTGAAGGAGACGTGTGCTGCTTCGTAGACAGCCGAGGAGCACTGGAGTCCCTTAAGAGCACAGCACCTGCACTGGCAGACGTAGTCTTCCAGTGTAGAGCTGTCCTGCATCACCTCAAGCAATCGGGTAGATTCATATCATTCACATGGATACCATCCCATGTTGGAATACCAGGGAACGAAAGAGCTGATGAACTGGCCAAGAGTGCAGCAGAAAAAGAAGACATAGATGTAGTATGCCAACTAACCTTGAAACAGATTAAAACTATAATAAGAACAAAACAAGGTCAAGAGGAAAATCAGAGAATGGAGCAGCAACATTCTAGTAGTGAAACTATGAATCACTATACTAACGTTGCTCTGAGAACCCACGTCACATATGGAAAATATAGAAATAAGTGGAAAGATTCTGTATGCACTAGACTGAGGTTAGGCTATAAATATCTGTGGCAGCTTGGAGTGGATACGCCAGATCATAAAACGTGCTGCAGACTGTGTAATGAACCCAAAGCCCACACCCTGCAACACTATGTACTTCACTGCTCAAAATTAGCGCAGTTTAGAAATCCTGCTGTAGACTCAGTGACCGAACAAGTCGTTTGGATGTTTAATAACGATAAAATAGGAAGTATATTGAATTGTAAAAACATCAAACACATACTTAAGTAGACATTGCTATATTGTGATGTAAGAGTAACTGAACAAAATATCTGAATAGGGTGAAGAGTACATTATGCTCTTATGTAATATCTCAGAGCAGGGTGAAAAGTACATTATGTTCTTATGTTAGTATGTAATATCTCGGAGTAGGGTAAAGAGTAGCTCAGCGTCCTCATCCTTTTGAGGTGATAATGTAATATATAGATATACCTGTATACGTATATGTAGGTATAACTGTTTGTCTCAATAAACTGTCGTAATTCTAAAAATACACCCTCTTAGTCAGTCTTTCATTCTCCATTCTCTCCATATGTCCAAACCACCTCAGTGTATTTCTCCTAATCTTCTCAACCACATCCACCCCACAACGTTCCTCCACTTCTTCGTTCGTCAACCTGTCCCTCCACGTCACTCCACATGCTCCTCTCAAGTAACTCATTTCCACTGCTCTCACTCTTGACTTGTTCCCCTCTTGCAAGGTCCACGCCTTGCTTCCATACGTCAGGGTAGGGATCACAATACTATCATGCAGTGACTTCTTAACTTCCATACTCACCTCCCTATTTCTCATCACTGCTTTCAGTGAACCAACAACCTTCCTTCCCTGCTGTACCCTTTCACGCACTTCATCCCCCAAAGTTCCATCCTTACTCATCACACTACCCAAGTACTTGAATGCACTCACATTCTCCATATCCTCACCATCCAACCTCACTGTGCATTCTGTGACTTCATTCCTCTCAAACACCATAACTTTACTTTTGTTTACATTAACTTTCAGCGTCCTCCTCCTACACACTGTCCCAAATTCATTCACCAAACCTTGCAACTCCCATTCATCTTCACTCAACAATACTGTATCATCAGCAAACAGCAACACCGGAAGCTTCCAAATCTCACCCTCATTCATTAGAGCCACCCCCACATCCACTGCCCTACCTTGCACCTCCTTCACAACCCCATCCATGTATATATTAAACAGCCTTGGAGACATCACACAACTCTGTTTCAGTCCCACACTGAGATCAAAGAACTCACTCAGCTCACCATCCACTCGCACCGTAGCCCTACCTCCTTCGTACATACTCTTCACAACATTCAACAATTTCCCCTCCACTCCATATATTCTTAATACCTTCCACATACCTTGCCTATCTATTCTGTCATAAGCTATCTCCAAGTCCATGAAGGCAGCATACACTTTCTTTCCCTTCTCTAGATACTTCTCCACTAAACATCTTAGAACAATTATCTGATCTACACACCCTTTTCCCTTCCTAAATCCCCCTTGTTCTTCTCCAACTAGCTCCTCTGTCATATGCCTAACCCTATCAATGAGTATTCTACCATATATTTTACCAGTCACACTAAGAAGGCAAATACCCCTATGGTTACCACATACTTCTCTCTCCCCTTTTCCTTTGTATAAAGGAACAATTATACCTGATTTCCAGTCCTCTGGAACCCTTCCCTCTTCCCAAGCCAATCTAAACAACTTCCATATCCACTCCATAACAATCTCACCCCCATACCTCAGCATTTTACCACACACTTCATCAATCCCTGGGGCCTTTCCCATATTGATCTTCTTCATTGCTTCCACTACTTCCGCCCTACTGATCTCTTCTTCCCTCCTCTCATCTCTTCTTCTCCCAGCCATTCCCCAACCACTTATACTCGCATTGCTCTCATTCTCTACATTCAACAAATCCTCAAAGTGCTCCTTCCATCTCCTCAATTTCTCTCTCTTCTCCACCAACAATCTATTATTCCTATCTTTCACTCCCCTACTATATCTCCTTTCACACTGCCTTACTTTCTTTACCTCCTTCCAAAACAATTTCTTACTCTCCCTCCATTTCACACTCAGATTCCTCCCAAACTCTTCATCCACTTTCTTCTTACTCTCCTTCACCCGTCTCTTAACCTCCCTTCTCCTGCTCACATATACCTCTCTCTTCTCTCTCTCATCTTCTCCCCTACCTCTACTCGCTAACCATTCACTATATGCCTTCTTCTTTTGTTCCACAGCTCGTTTCACCTCATCATTCCACCATGCTGTCCCTTGCACACCCTTGCATCTCCTCCTCACTCCACAAACCGCCTCACACGCTGCACCTATCTCTTCCGTGAATATCTTACTGTAGGTCTTCCACCCCTTCCATCTGCTCTAGCTCATACCTTCCCAATCTTTCTTCCACTATACTCTTATACTCTGCCATTTTCTCACTATCTTGCAAATTCTCCACTCTTCTCACAGGAGCTGTTTCCTCCTGTCTTCCCCTTCGTCTCCTTAACCATTTTCTTTGCATCTTTATCTTGACCATCACTAAGTGATGGTCCGAGACTCCATTCCCCCACCCTCTCCACACTCTTGCATCAAACACTTGTCTTTTCATTCGCTCATCGACACACACATAGTCAATCATTGCCTTTCGTTCAACTAGTTCACCATCCATCCTCCTCATTACTCTCCATGTATACCGGTGGATCATCTTATGCCGAAAGTAGGTGTTGGCTATTACCAACCCCTTACAAGCACAGATGTCCACCAAAGCACTTCCATTCCCATCTACTTCAGCTGGCACACCCCACTGACCAACCACTCCATCCATTCGTACATTCCCAACTTTGCCATTCATGTCTCCAATCAAAAGCACTCTCTCGCTCCTCTCAAATTTGTTCATACATGCATCTACTCTCGCCCAAAACTCATCTTTCACTCTTGCCACTCGATCCTCTGTTGGAGCATACACACATACAATCGCCCATGCTTGTATACCTACTTTCATCCTCACCCATACAATCCTTGCACCCACTGTTCCATACTCTCTTATATTCTCCTTCCACTTCTTGCTTATCATCAGACATACTCCCTCTCTTGCCCTCTCATTTTCACTGACTCCCGCACATATACCTAAACCATATTCCCATTCTCTGCTATATAAATGCATATCAAGGAAGTAGAAAATAGACATAAATGATTACTTAACATATGGGGAAGCATCAGCAAGAGAACACTGCAAAAAACTGCATAAAAAGAGAGACAATAAAGACGTAAGGAAATTTAGTTTCCCAAATAGGGCAATTGATCAATGGAATGCACTACCGAATGAAATAGCGTGTGTCAAAACAATTCATAAATTTAAGGATATGTACAATAAATATGGTTTAAGACACGGGACAGTACGAGCCTGACTCATTCCTGTAAAGATACAATCAGGTAAGAACACACACACACACACACACACACACACACACACACACACACACACACACACACTTTAAAGAAAAACGTGCAGGCAGACTGGAAGACCCACATCCAGCTGAAGGTACCAGCATCCAGGGCAGCCACTGTGCTTGTGTTATGCAACAGACTGTGCAGCTTCTCATTACTGTTCTTTCATTCATTCATTCATTCTCATCCAATCATTACTGTTCTACAGGAATAAAAACTCATTTACAATTCATTACACATTACCAAATCCAAACAGCCAATTTCCAAAATATTTTTTCATGCAACAATAATACAGTCTTTAAATCTGTACTAATTGTGTGAGGATGTGACATCAACCCCTCTCTGTTTGTATCGTTATAAAGGCATGTTGGTGCCTTTATAAACGACACAAACATACAATATCAACCCCTGTCTGTTTGTATCGTTTATAAAGGCATGTTGGTGCCTTTATAAACGACACAAACATACAATATCAACCCCTGTCTGTTTGTATCGTTTATAAAGGCATGTTGGTGCCTTTATAAACGACACAAACATACAATATCAACCCCTGTCTGTTTGTATCGTTTATAAAGGCATGTTGGTGCCTTTATCGATACAAACATACAATATCAACCCCTCTTTGTATCGTTTATAAAGGCTCCAACATGCCTGTATAAATTAAACATCAATGCCTCTCTGCCTGACTACTACTACAACCATCACAACTACCACTACTACTATTACTACTACTACAACCATCACAACTACTAGTACTACTATTACCACTACTACAACCATCATTACTACTATTACTACTACTACAACTACTACTGTTACTACTACTGCACTACTACTATTACTGCTACCACAACCGTCACTATTGCTATTACTGCTACAACAACTACTACTACTGTAACTACTACTGCCACTACAACCACTACTACTACTAAAACCCTTACTACCACTACTATACTCCACTTCTTACACTAAGCCATGCTCTTACCTTCCTATCAGTCACCCCATCAGAGTCCAACTGAAGGCAGCACTGATGGAGTTCAGTATGGGCCAGGTTGTGTGCCGTACTATCTATCTGTCTATTATCAGACGCCTCAATCCTGTAAGGGGTGGCCACAAACAAATCGCCTCCATGTCGCCCTGTCCCCACCATTTCATTGTCCTGCTCCCAGATCTAGAAAAAAAATATAAAAGAAAATCAATTAAATCTACTCACTGTACATCAAAACAAAGCATTATATATCTTGCTATCTGTTTGTCTATTTATGTCTGTCTATTTGTCTATCTACCTGTCCATCACTCATTTATCAAGGCTCCTACATGCTTGTATGTGTTGGCCTTGGTCACCGGAAGGCTGCTTTCCATGCTGCTCAATCTCTAGCACCCTCTCTATCACTCCCTTATCCCTGAAGTCACACTCTATGACCTCATCTGGGTATTTTTTTTTTTACTGCTACACTGCCATACTGAACAACTTCTGCCTATCATCTATCTATTGCCAGACGCCTCAGTCCCGTTTGGGGTGGCCACGAACAAATCGCCTCCAAGTCGTCCTGTCCCCCGCCATTTCACTGCCCTGCTTCCAACTCACACCCCCCTCTCTCATATACCTCTCCACCCCATCCCTCCATCTCATCCTCGGCCTCCCCCTCCCTCTTCCCCCCTCTATCAGATTTCATTTATTTCCCAAACTGCTTCTCTCTGGAACTCACTTCCCCAGAATACCTTCCCCCAAAACTTCAATCTACAGCAGTGCAAGGCCAAATGTTATAGATTTTTTATGAATGGAGGACACTTGTTATCTAGTATATGGATTTTTTTTTCCTTTCCGTTTATCTTCTGTACAAAAATAAATAAATAAATAAATTGCTTAGGAAAAGGTGTTAGGGAGCTTCTGCAACTGACAAGGGAGAAAAAAAAAAACTGCTTAGGAAAAGGTGTTAAGGAGCTTCCTCAACTGACAAGGCAGGAAAAAAAAATAAATAAATACATAAACTGCTTAGGAATGGGTGATAGGGAGCTTCCTCAACTGACAAAAAAAAAAAAAAACTAAAGCTTTCTTCTCTGTGATTGTTTAGTACAGTAAGACACACACAGGCAACCATACTTGCTTGGGCAGAGGGCAGCGTCAGTGATGACAGGAGGGGTGAGTGATGACAGGAGGAGTGAGTGATGACAGGAGGGGTGAGTGATGACAGGAGGGGTGAGTGATGACAGGAGGGGTGAGTGATGACAGGGAGGGGTGAGTGATGACAGGAGAGAGATCAGCACTGATACATCTTGTTCATATGAACACAATCCTGAAAATGAAAAAAAGAAATCATCACCACCACCACCACCACTATCACAGTCACTGTCACCATCATTATCTTTTTCATCATCACCATCACCATCTTTTTCACCATCAATGCTGTCATCATCATCTTCACCACAATCAGTCACCATCACCATCACCACCACCATCAGTCATCATCATCATCATCCAGACCTACTTTCCAACCCTAGGATGGTGTGAGGTAGGGTGCAGAGCCAGAAATAACTCAACAGAATGACAAACCACCTAAAGTCTGTCCAGTTGAATGGGCCACACACTCACTCCCTCACCATTCCAGCCCCTGGAATCCTGACTCCATCTCATAAACATCCACACTTAAATGCTTCATATTCTATCATTAATATCCTGTACATCTCAGTAGTAAGATGGAGAGATGGTTATTTTATGCTGTGATAAGTAGACAAACAGACAGACTGACAAATGAGGAAGTAAAGGAGAATTGTGGTGTTGATGTGGTTGAAAGTGTTGAAAGAAATACTCTGAGATGGTTTGGCTATATGGAGAGGATGGACAATGAGAGACTTAATAGAAGAGTGCATGTGAGTGAGATGGGAGGGAAGATCAAGGATGACATGGAAAGATGGAGTGAAGAGGATGGAGAATAAGAGACTGACAGGAAGAGTACATGTGAATGAGGTGGTGGGGGAGCCAAGGATAAGATGGGGGATGGAATGGAGAAAGATATGCGAGAGGAGGGATGTCAGTTGGAGGGAGGGCAGGGGACAGGGTAACATGGAGGCAATTTGTTTGTGGCCATCCCTTACAGGAATATGATGCCTTGCAACAGACAGATAGACACAGATAGATAGAAAAATGGATAAAGTGACCTGATATAGATATACCTGACAAAATACACAGTGAACTGAGTGTGGAGATACCAGGCCATTCTCCGACAGTGTTTATAGGAGCTGCAAGCCAGGACTGCTGCAGTGCTTGTTGCCCACCATACAGTAAAATAGAAGGAAATGATAATAATAATAATAATAATAATAATAATAATAATAAAAATATTAATAATCTATCTATCTATCTAATGCCAGACGCCTCAATCCTGATTGGGGTGGCCACAAACAAATCGCCTCCAAGTCGCCCTGTCCCCCGCCATTTCACTGCCCTGCTCCCAACTCACACCCCCCTCCCTCATATACCTCTCCACCCCATCCCTCCATCTCATCCTCGGCCTCCCCTTCCCTCTTCCCCCCTCCACCTCACTCACATACACTTTCTTCATCAGTCTTTCACCCTCCATCCTCTCCACATGGCCAAACCACCTCAGTGTGTTCCTCATAACGCTTCCTATCACATCCACATCAACACCACAACGCTCCTTTATATCCTCATTCGAGGGCCTGTCTCTCCATGACTCCACAGGCTCCTCTTAAATAACTCATTTCCACTGCTCTCACTCTTGACTTGTGTCCTTCCAGCAATGTCCAATCTTCACTTCCGTACGTTAGAGTTGGTATCACAATACTGTCATTTAGTAACTTTTTCATTTCCATGCTCACTTCCCTGTTTCTTATCACTGCTTTCAAAGAACCAGCAACCTTTCTTCCCTGCCTTACCCTTTCAAGCACTTCACCCTCCAAACCTCCATCCTTACTCATCACACTACCCAAGTACTTAAACGTACTCACATTTTCCAATTCCTCACCATCCAACCTCGCTGTACATTCACTAACTTCACCTCTCTCAAAGACCATCACTTTACTCTTCCCTACATTCACCTTTAAATTCCGTTTCTTACACACTCTCTCAAACTCATCCACCAAGCCTTGCAGCTCCCCTTCGTCTTCACTCAACAACACAGTATCATCTGCAAACAACAGTACAGGGAGTTTCCAAACACTATCCTCTCTCACCAGGGCCACTCCAACATCCACTACCCTACCTTGTACCTCTTTTATTACCCCATCCATGTACAGATTGAACAACCATGGAGACATGACACATCCCTGTTTCAAACCAACTTTCAAAGAGAAAAATTCACCATCCACACGCACTGCAGCCGTCGCACCATCGTACATACTCTTCACAGCATTCAACAACTTCCCATCTACTCCATATATTCTTAACACTTTCCACAATCCTTGTCTATCCACCCTGTGATATGCTTTCTCCAAATCCATGAAAGCCGCATACAACTTCTTTCCTTTCTCTAGAAACTTTTCCACTAAAGATCTAAGAATGAATATCTGATCTACACAACCTCTTCCCTTCCTAAAGCCTCCCTGTTCTTCTCCAACTAATTTCTCTGTTCTTTCTCTAACTCTGTCTATAAGTATCCTACCATACACTTTTCCTATTATACTAAGAAGACAAATGCCCCTATGATTACCACACACTTCTTTTTCCCCTTTTCCTTTGTGCAAGGGAATAATTATACCCGACTTCCAATCCTCCGGGACTCTACCTTCCTCCCAGGCCAATCTGCACATCTTCCACATCCATTCTACTACTATCTCTCCCCAATGCTTCAGCATTTCACCACACACTCCATCAATTCCTGGGGCTTTCCCCGATTTAATAATAATAATAATAATAATAATAATAATCCATCCATCCATCCATCATCCAATCCTACATTGCCCCATGAGGAGCGTAGGAGCCCAGGGCTAAGCAGTTGGTCGTGACATTTAAGATGAGAGTGACCAGACTCAATAATAATAGAGATAATAATAATAATGATGATAATAATAATAATAATAATAATGGTAATAATAATATTGATGATAATAATAATAATAATAATAATAATAATAATACAGGATATACATCAAGGTACATCATGAGAGTCCAACAATTATTGGACCTCAAAGCTGTGATCACTGGCCACACTGGTTTTCTATTTAATGAACCCTATGCACATCCACCCACACCAAGAATGAGTGAAGAGTGAGTTATGTATTATTCTAACTTTGGGACGGTCCCCACAAAGTGTGCAAACAAATGTCAAGTGGCAGTATTTGGTCGTCATCATCATCATCGGGACTTCCTTTCCAACCCTAGGGCAGGGTGAGTAGTAGCAATGTCCAGACAGCCCATATTTGCCCAGTCTAATGGGCCACACTTCCATTCACTCATCATTCAAGCCCCCGGAATCCTGGCTCTATCGGATACGCCAAAAACATTCACCACGTTCTGTAGCTTCACATAAATGTATCTGATAGAAGTGCATATTGGAAAATAATATCTATCTATCTATCTATCAATTGCCAGACGCCATAATCCCGTACGGGGTGGCCATTTGACTCCGAGTTATTTGTTTTACAGGGAGGGGCACTAACCCTCCACCAACCCACTTGACACGTAGGGAGCACGTATGGTTTGGTTATATGGTTACCACCCAGCGTTGTAAATGGTTTATTAGCTTACAGGAAACCATTTGGCTTGTCACTCAATGTAAAGCCACCTGTAACGGAAAGAAAAGCATTAAGTAGTGACAGGAAAGATGGGAGAAATAGGAAGAAAGGAGGGTAGGCACAGAAAAAGAATAAAGGCTGAGGAAGAAGTAGTCAGCACTACATCAAGCGAGTGGATGTAGTGCTGACTACTTCTATCAATCACTGTAAAGGGTAATTCACCGTACCTCCCATTCTAAAACATGCTGTCTGACTTGAGGCTTTGCAGTGGAAAATTTATGAAATACATAAAACATCTCTCTTCACCTGCTGAGTCTGGCCTTTAAGTAAACAGTATATGTAAGTGAAGTTTTTTTTTTTTTATGCACAGAAGAAGGAAACAAAGGCCAGGAGCCCAAAAACTGTTCCTTCCAAGAAAGAAACAAAAACAATACAAAAGAGAGCCAAATTCGAGATCCATTCATTTTGAAATGCCTGGACACACTGCGTTTGAAAAAGTGGAGATCATAGGAAGTAGGAAATACAGACAGAGGGAGACAGTTCCAGAGTTGACCTTTTGCATAAATGAAGGACTGGGAGTAACAGTTAAATCTTGCATCAGAGTAAATATGGAGGCTAAGGGACTGACAAGAGATCGAGCTGGCTGGATGAATTTTGTGCAAAGCAGCACATGCCCAGGGATTTGGCACCCTTTGTTACAGTGACAGTATTCAGACTGGCTCTGTTGGATAAGTACATGTGAAGCTACAGAACGTGGTGAAATATCAGATGGAGCCAGGATTCTGTGGACTTGAATGATGAGTGAATGGAAGTGTGCCCCATTGAACTGGGCAAACTTTGGCTGTCTGGATGCTGATACTCCTCACCCAACCCTAGGGTGTGAAAGGAAGTCCGGATGATGATGATGACGATGATGATGATGAAGATGATGATGAAATATGGAAGAATAAAGAAGGTAATAACTTATTCCATTATTTAGCATGTGAAAGTATTAAAATACTAAATAAAAAATATATATAATAAAACAGGTATTGATGCTGAAGAATTAAAATGTGATGAACAGAAATAAATGCTGCCTCACAATGGGCATGACCTCAGTTGTAGATGTTATACAACTCATGAAACAAGTCTTCACATGTCAGAGTACTGAATGGTGGATAAATAAATGTGAAGGCCAATAATACATGCACCTCACTGATTTGTATTCCTACTTGACCATTTCCTTACTTAATTTCACGATGTTACTCACATGCCTGTGATGGACAATAGCGATGGCATCATGAATTTTGTTTTTGTTTTTTTTTAATGCGAATAAGACGGAACCAAAGACTAGGAGCCCGCAAACAATTCCTTCCAAGAAAAAAAGCAAAAACAATACAAAAGTGAGCCAAATTCAAGATCTGTTCATTTCAAGATGCCTGGACACACTGTGTTTGAAAGACTGGAGATCATAGGAAGTAGGAAATACAGACAGAGGGAGACAGTTCCAGAGCTGACCCATTGCATAAATAAAGGCCTGGGAGTAATGGTTAACTCTTGCATTAGAGAGTGAATTTCCCTATACACAAAACTGGATGTGATAGGAAACATTAAGATACACACAATGATGTGGTTTGACCATGTGGAGAGGATGGAGAGTGAGAGACTGACGAGGAGAATGTAAAGTATATGAGTGAAGTGGACGGGGCGAGAGGGAGGGGGAGGCCAAGGATGAGATGGAGGGATGGAGTGGTGAGGTATATGAGAGAGGGGGGTGTGAGCTGGAAGCAGGGCAATGAAATGGTGGGGGACAGGGTGACATGGAACCAATTTGTTTGTGGCCACCCCTTATAGGATTAAGGCATCTGGCAATAGATAGATCAACAGACAAAACGTCCTCTGGAGGATTTATGGAATGTACGAAGCAGTTTGCCACATTTGCATAAACAAATACGCTGCAAATACACCAGTAACCATAACACCAATAGACAAACACTACAGGATGCATCTGTTAAACTACAGCCATAAGACAGTGCAAACATGACAATGAAAAACTACATCTTAAAACTCTTACCTTCTCCAGTCATGTTTTCTGATGAGTCTCGTCGATGGCCATTAGGTGTGTCTGGTGGATAATTCTGCCATGTATTCTCAGGCGCTGTTACCTGTGAGGTGGAGAAAGTAAAGGCATAATGAGATTCATAATGTATCATATTGTTTATAAAGGTTCCAGCATGCTTGCATGAATCAGCCTTGGTCACCTAATGGCAATTCTCCATGCTGCTCGATCTCTGGCAGCCTTTCTGTTCAGTTCCTTATCCCTGAAGTCACACTATGACTCATCCCAGGTCTTTTTCAGTCTGCCTCTCGCAACCCTACCCTCAACGTTCACATTTCTTACTTTTCACACCAAACTGTCATTCTCCATCCCCTCCACATGTCCTTACCATCTCAGTCTACCCCTCCTCATCACAACACCAATACACTCTCGTCCCATCCATCCTCTCAATTCTTTAGTTGTAAACCTAGCCCCCCCCCATGCCTTGCATTCAAGGATGCTCTACACATCCATCTAATCACTGTCAGTTCTATATGTTTGTGCCAACAAATACAGCATCCTTTTCCTTTACTGTCCAGGGCTCACTGCCATACACCATTACATTCCTAACACATGCCACATAAAAAGATTCCTTAGCAAGGAGGGAGAGCCCCCTCAATGTCAGGAGAGGCAACAGCTCCCTGAAGTTCTTCCAACCACTCCTCACTCTAGCCAGAGAACTAGCTCCTGCCCCACCTGCAGCACATAACATGTCTCCCAAATAATAATAATACATTCATCCATCCATCATCCAGTCCTACATTGACCCATGAGGAGCGTAGGAGCCCGGGGCTAGGTAAGTTGGTCCTGACATTTAAGATGAGAGTGACCAGCCTCACTCATCCTTGAGTGGCATTACATGAGCAATAACCCTAACCATTCCTTGGATATAAACCCTCACTGCCTCAATCCGACTGGAGCATCGCAATTACCCACTAAACCACCAGGCGCCATAATTTGGTTATATGGTTACCACCCAGCGTAGTATATGGTTTTCTGGTGTACAGGAAACCATTTGGCTTGTCACTCAGTGTAAAGTCACCCACAGGCAGAAGGAAGAGGAAAGAATGAAGGAAAGACAGATAAAAGAAGGAGTGTACAGTACAGTATTATAAAATAATTATTTACATTTAGAGTAGACATTCAGGAGAAATGCACCAGATTACACTACTATTACTACTACTACTACTACCATATACTTTAATTTGCCTAACACTGTCTTCAATAACCCATTTCATACATAGTTCAGTGGCAGAGCAAGACAATGCTACAGCTAGTTATCCTTTCTACAGCACTTCTTTGTGATGAGCATCATATTCTAGTGTTCATCTATTGTTCAAACTCAAAATTCAAGATGCTGAGAATTTTTAAACCAAAATCATGCCCATAGCACTATTTTAATAGGCTTTTGTTACAGCTCAGTTTTCAAGACTGGGAGTTGATACTTTTAGACCAAAATAAAGTGAAATGAGTATAGTATATTCTAATGTTTATCCTTACAAGATCATTTTCAAGATGAGGGGCAGTTTAGGCCAAGTTCAAGAAAAGAGTATGGCTGCTTTTTTTTTTTTTTTATGCAAGGAAGAAGAAACCAAAGGCAAGGAGCCCACAAACCATTACTTCAAAGAAAAAAAACAAAAACAATACAAAAGAGAACCAAATTCAAGATCTGTTCATTTCGAGATGCCTGGACACACCGCGTTTGAAAGACTGGAGATCATAGGTAGGCCTAAATTTGTCCTTTTGCAGCTTTCCTGTGGCACAAAGGTAGAAAGACAATGCAACAAATCTACATCTCCCTGTAACACTTCAGGACTAACATCATATTCTCGTTACCGGTACTCTTGTTACAGCTCAGGAATTTAGATGGAAAGAAAATTTTAGGCCAGGTTAGAGTAAAACCTGTAAACCACCATTTACAGTAGACTGTTTCATCATGGTCAATGGCTCAGCAAACATTTTAGCCTCTTGATGCCAGGATTCCAGGGGCCTGAATGGTGAGAATGGCAGTGTGGCTCATTCAACTGGGCAAACATTGGTTAGTATCTCATTCCATCAAGCTTTTTCTGACTTTCTGTACCCGACCTTGGGGTGGGAAAGGTGTGGATGATCCCAGTAATACATGAGCCACATATTCTTGCTCCCATACCCAATTCTCTAACAAAGGCTCAATCCCACAACTAACATGAAGATGTGGTTGCATGGACTGTGACAAGCCTTAACTAGGAGTTTGGAACGAGTCTATTGTTACTATACTCGTTTTACTCTAACTTAGTCTACAATTTGCATCCCTCCATCTTAAATGCTAAATTTTATTAGCAGACAAGCACCAGAATATAAGGCTGGTCATGAAGTGCTACGGGATGAGTGTAGAGCCTAGCCACTGTCCTTCTACCAATATGCTATGTGAAATAACCCACAAAAGAAAAATATGGACCTAGTTACTGTAACAGTAACCCTCCCAATCTGACTACACTTGGCCATCAACTAACTGAAAAGGGGCTAGGGATCTTTACAAAGTTGTTGCGTGGAATCTTGAGCCTTAAGTAAGGAATGAATCTCCTTGGTTACTAGTCAAAATTACCATCCTAATCTGACCACTTGGCAATTCATTAAGTGGAAAGGGGCTAGGGAACTTTACAAGGTTGCTACATGGAATCTGAGGAGTCTTAAGGAACGTTTCCTTGATTACTAATCAAAATTACCCCCCTAATCTTACTACACCTGGCTGTAAACTAACTGAAAAGGGACAAGTGATCAATATCAGATGAGACTTTCTGTACCAAATTATTTTTAGAATTTAATTTGTATCATCGAATCAGAGGCACCAACATCCTTGCATGCATAGGCACTTGTCACATAATGGCGACTCTCCACGCTGCTTGATCCACCGTTACATCTCCTATGCAGCCACTTATCACAAACACTGACCAAGATGGAATTATTTCCCACACCCTTGCTGCAAACTACACCTGGCCACACTTCCTCTGCTTTGACAGTACTGCCACCAGCTCTAGATATCACTTTGTTAAAGTTAATAGGTATATCTAACTCCTCTAGAAAAGCCTCTTATGCTATATAAAGCCATATGGAATTAGCATGCACAAAAAAATAATAGATAAGGTTACGGCATACTGACCAAAGTCGTATCCAGTTCAATGCCCCCTCCAGCAGTAGTGTAGATCTACAGTAGTAGTGGCTATGATAGATGTGGTTGCTGTGGTGGTGGTAGTCCTGTACAGCTAAATGCCTTGATGCTGGAAAGGTGCCCACAAATTACTTCACCTCCATGTCATGTTGTTTTTTGCGATCATGCTGTCCTTCCCCCCAAACTCACACCCCTGAAAAAGAACATTCATATAAGCCATGACACTAAAAACTCCATAAAAAATATCAATGAGTAAGCTTTAGAAATACTCAGAAATGTTTGCAAGACACGCTAAGGTCAATATTATCAGCATAAAAACAATTAATGGGAAGAAAAAGGAAAAAAATTCTTTTAAAAAAATGTAAACATCCTTCACCAGTCACAGCTCCAGCCAGACTGACCAAAGCTGGCAGATTCCACCAACCTTTACATTCTTTCCCTCCACTTGTTCCCTGCCCCCTCCATCCCCCCACCAGTTCCCACCCTTCCATCCCTCCCTTCATGTCCATTCCTCCTCCTTCCTGCCTCTCCTCCACCCCATCTCTCTCTCTCATTTCTTCCTTTCCCCTCCTTGTCTTTCCACCTCTAGTCATCCTTCTTCCCTCTACCTCTTCCTCTTACTGAAAAGCAGCTTCTTCCATCCCCCTCTCCCTCCTCTCTCCCCCTTCATCCCCCCCTCCTTCCTTCACTCTTATGTCCTCCTTCTCCTGTACTCCCTCTCCCTCCTCCTCCCTCCCCTGCAACATACAACAAGGGGGGGATTAGAAGCAATAGGAAAAAAAGGGTGTATTACAATACAGTAGTAGCTACTACTGTCTGTTCAGTCGGAGGTACATGTTTTCATTTACTTTATAAAAAAAAAACTGCCTCCTGAAAATAAAATCACTTTAATCCTACTGGGGCTCCATAAGGCAGAACCTGGATGAAGAATGAATCCCAGCAGCAAACGTTAAGTTTTATAGGTTGAGTTGATGAAACAACCCAAGTGAAATGTGCCAATGATACACTTTCAATACAGGTGTCATTAGGCAGATGCCAACAGTTTCTCTGACGCAAACAGGTTTTAATGTTATTTTGGGGCATCCTTGAGATATCTGAATAGACGGCTTGCTGTCCTACCAAAATTCCCACGGAACATTACAGTATTTTACTGAACTTACTACATGACTAAAGGACTCATTCCTACCTCACAACTATGGCAAGCTGCAAAACGATGAAAATCTGGGCCAAGTTAAAGTGAATGAACAATAGTCAATATTCAGCATGCAGTGTTTGATGAATGTCACATCCATTACTAAATTACACAAGATTCTGCCAATGGATGTGGTAATTACATGTATCACTCCAGGGGATGTAGAATCAGTTCAGTCTAATTTACCATCAAATTAGAATAGAATGTCCCAGGAAATGCCACCATCCAAGTAAACATTGGCCTGGAACATCTTGCTGACCAACTTGATGGTGACAGGTTGGCAGTGCTACACCAAAGTACCAGCTTCAAGAGGGGTGTCATCTGCCCTGAAAATAATAATAATAATAATAATAATAACAATAATAATAATAATAATAATAACCTATATACCTATCTATCTACACTCAGATGCCTTAATCCCATTAGGGGTGAAAAAAAGTGATATTAAAATCTTCAAAGGGGATGTCGTCTGCCCTGAAAAAATAATAATTTGTCATTTCGTTTCTGAAGGCTCTAACATGCTTGCATGCGTCGGTCTTTGTCACCTAATGGGGGCTCTCCAAGCTGCTCAATCTCTGGCAGCTTCCCTATTCAGTCCCTTATCCTTCGGGTCACACTCAATGACCTCATCACAGGTCTTTTTAGGTCTACCTCTTGCAACCCCACCCCCAACATTAACACTTCTCACTTTCTGTACCCAATTGTCATCCCCCATCCTCTCCACATGCCCAGACCATCTCAGTCTACCCCTCCTCATCACAACACCAACACACTCCAGTCCCATCCTGCCTCTCAACTCCTCCATCATAAACCTAGTCCCCCAGCCCTTGCACACAGAAACGCACAGCACATCCACATAACCACTGTCATTTCTGTACGTTTGAGCCTGTGAATATCCTCTTCTTTCACTGTCCAGGTCCCACTACCATACAGCATTATAATTATGATAATAATATCAATAATAACCATCCATCCATTCATCACACAATAATAACAATAATAATAATAATAATCTATATATCTATTTATCTGTAGCCAGATGCCTTAATCCTGTAAGGGGTGGGAAAAATTATAATAATTACTGTACACAAAATAAATTTTTAAAAATGTATACAGCATCATTATCATCATCACCAGCACCATCTTCAACTCTGTCAATTCCAGGATTAACTGGAATGTGCCATATTCAAGAGGGGCTGTGAGGCCTATGAAAAAAAAAAAAAAAAAAAAGTGTATCATCATCATCATCATTATCACCACCAACATCTCAAACTCTTGCTATATCATCATCATCATCATTATCACCACCATAATCTCAAACTCTTGCTATAACATCATCATCATCATCATCATCATCTTCCCTAACTTTTCCCACCCTCTGTCAATTCCAGCATTAACCTGAGCATGTTGTCTTCAAAGAGGGTGTTGTGTGGCCTGTGAAAAAAAAATGTATATCATCAATCATCAGCACCACCACCACCACCACTATCATAATTTTTTTTTTTCCACCAGAGTAAAATATTCCCTTGTACAAAGGAAAAGGGGAAAAAGAAGTGTGTGGTAATCATAGGGGCATTTGTCTTCTTAGTATAATAGGAAAAGTGTATGGTAGGATACTTATTGACAGAGTTAGAGAAAGAACAGAGAAATTAGTTGGAGAAGAACAGGGAGGCTTTAGGAAGGGAAGAGGTTGTGTAGATCAGATATTCATTCTTACATCTTTAGTGGAAAAGTTTCTAGAGAAGGGAAAGAAGTTGTATGCGGCCTTCATGGATTTGGAGAAAGCATATGACAGGGTGGATAGACAAGGATTGTGGAAAGTGTTAAGAATATATGGAGTAGATGGGAAGTTGTTGAATGCTGTGAAGAGTATGTACGATGGTGCGACGGCTGCAGTGCATGTGGATGGTGAACTGAGTGAATTTTTCTCTTTGAAAGTTGGGTTGAAACAGGGATGTGTCATGTCTCCATGGTTGTTCAATCTGTACATGGATGGGGTAATAAAAGAGGTACAAGGTAGGGTAGTGGATGTTGGAGTGGCCCTGGTGAGAGAGGATAGTGTTTGGAAACTCCCTGTACTGTTGTTTGCAGGTGATACTATGTTGTTAGGTGAAGACGAAGGGGAGCTGCAAGGCTTGGTGGATGAGTTTGGGAGAGTGTGTAAGAAACGGAATCTGAAGGTGAATGTAGGGAAGAGTAAAGTGATGGTCTTTGAGAGAGGTGAAGTCAGTGAATGTACAGCAAGGTTGGATGGTGAGGAATTGGAAAATGTGAGTACGTTTAAGTACTTGGGTAGTGTGATGAGTAAGGATGGAGGTTTGGAGGGTGAAGTGCTTGAAAGGGTACAGCAGGGAACAAAGGTTGCTGGTTCTTTGAAAGCAGTGATAAGAAACAGGGAAGTGAACATGGAAGTGAAAAAGTTACTACATGACAGTATTCTGATACCAACTCTAACGTACGGAAGTGAAGCTTGGACGTTGTTGGAAGGACACAAGTCAAGAGTGAGAGCAGTGGAAATGAGTTATTTAAGAGGAGCCTGTGGAGTCACATGGAGAGATAGGCTGACGAATGAGGATATAAAGGAACGTTGTGGAGTTGATGTGGATGTGATAGGGAGCGTTATGAGGAACACACTGAGGTGGTTTGGCCATGTGGAGAGGATGGAGGGTGAAAGACTGACGAAGAGAGTGTATGTGAGTGAGGTGGAGGGGGGAAGAGGGAGGGGGAGGCCGAGGATGAGATGGAGGGATGGGGTGGAGAGGTATATGAGAGAGGGGGGTGTGAGTTGGGAGCAGGGCAGTGAAATGGCGGGGGACAGGGCGACTTGGAGGCGATTTGTTTGTGGCCACCCCAAACGGGATTGAGGCGTCTGGCAATAGATAGATAGATAGTAAAATAAACTGATGCCTTTTTTTTTTTTAATGCAGCACTACACCATCCACTCACTCGATGTAGTGCTGCTCTCAGGTGTCTGCCCTTTCCTCTCCCCCATCCATTTTTCCTTCCATCCTCTTCTGTCTTTCTTTCCTTCATTCTTTCCTCGTCTTTCTGCCTACGGGTGACTTCACACTCCCTCTTCTGTCTTTCTTTCCTTCATTCTTTCCTCTTCCTTCTGCCTGTGGGTGACTCTACACTGAGTGACAAGCCAAATGGTTTCCTGTACACCAGGAAACCATTTACTAAGCTGGGTGGTAACCATATGACCAAATTTTGGCACCTGGTGATTTAGTGGGTAATTACGGCACTCCAAACGGATTGAGCCAGTGAAGGTTTATATCCAAGGGGTGGTTGGGGTTTATTGCTCACATAACGCCACTCAGGGATGTGTGAGGCTGGTCACTCTCATCTGAAATGTCAGGACCAACTTGCCTAGCCCCGGGCTCCTATGCTCCTCATGGGGCAACATAGGATTGGATGCTGGATGGATGGATGCTGGATGATGGATGGATGGATGCTAGGAAGAAGGAACCAAAGGCCAGGAGCCCATAAACTGTTCCTTTCAAGGATATTGTGTAGGATACTGCCTGTTCATAGGCCCATCTGTACGATATGCTGGGCGTTGCCGGATCCTCTTGAATCACAGCCTCAGGCATCAGTGGCAACCGTCCCCGCTGCTCGGAATAAAGCCAAGCACACGCAGCTGTGTTTGTCTTGACCCGCACACCATGCTTCTTTCCTCCTCTATCAATTCCAGGATTAACTTCTCTAAGCCAGGTTACAGTGAACAAACTATAGGAACTCAATCTCTATCTATTTATTGCCAGACACCTTAATCCCATATGGGATGGCCACAAACGTCGCCCCGTCCCCCGCCGTTTCACTGCCCTGCTCCCAACTCACACACCCCTCTCTTATATACCTCTCCACTCCATCCCTTCATTTCATCCTCGGCCTCCCTCTCCCTCTCTCCCCCTCCACCCCACTTACATACACTCTCCTTGTCAGTCTCTCACCCTCCATCCTCTCCATATGGCCAAACCACCTCAGTGTGTTTCTCCTAACGCTTCCTATCACATCCACATCCACACCACAACGCTCCTTTACATCCTCATTTGCCAGTCTGTCTCTCCATGTGACTCCACAGGCTCCTCTTAAATAACTCATTTCCACTGCTCTCACTCTTGACTTGTGTCCTTCCAACAACGTCCAAGCTTTACTTCCATACGTTAGAGTTGGTATCACAATACTCTCATGTAGTAACTTTTTCACTTCCATGCTCACTTCCCTGTTTCTTATCACTGCTTTCAAAGAACCAGCAACCTTTCTTCCCTGCTGTACCCTTTCAAGCACTTCACCCTCCAAACCTCCATCCTTACTCATCACACTACCCAAGTACTTAAACGTACTCACATTTTCCAATTCCTCACCATCCAACCTCGCTGTACATTCACTGACTTCACCTCTCTCAAAGACCATCACTTTACTCTTCCCTACATTCACCTTTAGATTCCGTTTCTTACACACTCTCCCAAACTCATCCACCAAGCCTTGCAGCTCCCCTTCGTCTTCACCTAACAACATAGTATCACCTGCAAACAACAGTACAGGGAGTTTCCAAACACTGCCCTTCTATAGGAACTCACCCAAAGATAATGGTATTCCAGATCATGATGTTTTCTGTGACAGCAGCACTGACTCCTGCAGGGGGTCTTGTTGCAACCTGAAAAATTGTTGATTAGTTGCATGATGGCAATAATATGGACGATGATGATGATAATAATAATAATAATAATAATAATAAGTGGGTTGGTGGAGAGTTAGTGCCCCTCCCCGTAAAACAGATAACTGAAAGGCAAGTGGCCACCCCTTATGGGATTGTGGCGTCTGGCAATAGATAGATAGATAGATAGATAATAATAATAATACAGGGGGTCCTGATGTTATGAGCAGTTACATTTATGGAAACCAACTCTTTAAGTGAAAGCTTGTATAAAAGAGTATATAACTTAAGGGAAAAAGGGGATTTGGTGTTTGACCACTGCCAGTATACATCTATAATGCTATGTAAGGCAATTTTAAACAAGAATAAATGTTAGTTATATCTAAAACACACACACATCATTAACACAATAACCCAGAATAATGCATATCTACTGTAATGGAAGCATAAAGACCCCCTAGAGATGCCACTGGAACTGCAGTGAAATCCACAAACTACAAACTCTGGTTAGTGACTGTGTACAACTCCTGTGGTAAACATGAGTGTAATAAGCCTGAATAATAAACATGTCAACAAAGCAGTATAAATTGGACTGAACTCGCTTAGTATTTTATTTAACATCTTATGTCAACACATACAGTAAACTCATCACATACTGCAGATTTTTTCTCACCCTGTAACACAAAGTGGTCACAAAACTCTTTTCACATTCACTGGACTAAGTGTGGGAACTCATGAATTTTACTGCTCCCTCAACATTAACCTCTGAGTAAAGGTGTGGGCCCCAAGACTCGCCAATACTGTTCACCATCTCTGTATCATGTTGACTTTGGTAACACTACCGACAATACACACACGACTGTTCCTGTTAACTTTTAAATATAGTTTTAAATCATTAGCAAAACTCTTGTACTGGCAGTTCAAAAATGAAGCCAAGTGGCTGATGTATATAAAAAACAATACAGGACCCAACACTGACCCCTGGGGTACACAACTCTGAGGCAACTCGGCCTACCATACACCACAAGTCTCCCAATTAGGAATTGGTGAAGCCATGCGAGGATAATTCCAGAAATATCAAAGCATCATAATTCTGTTATAAAGTTAATCAAGATAATACGCACCTTTCCCAGCACACTCAGTTTAAAATATCACAACAATCTTGCAGACGACAGCCATTGTGGAAGAGTGTGTTTACGTCGCTTACAGCAACAAGTCTACTAAAATATTTCATTTAAAGGTCTCGTCAAAACAGTCAATGGAGTATACCAAATTCTTTCAAAAATTAGTAATGTAAAAATATACAGAGAAGTGCAAGCCACATTATAAGTTTATGAAAATAACCCAGGATGAAATATCAAACGAACCTCGGATCCACTCACTTTTAATGTAAATTTTGATATCCATAGTTCAAGAAAAAATAGATAAATTAACACTATATTGTAAATTTACGAAAATATATATGAGGACGAAATATCAAACGTGAATATCAAAATCCCTTGCCATTCTAATTCCTGAAATTAGCGCCTTATTTAAAAAACGTTTCTTCGATAAATCTTTACCATTCAAATACATAATAATAATCTTCACTCACTAACTCCTCAGATTCCTGCCAAAGCCTCAGATAACTCTCTCAGGCTTCAATAATTCACTCACATCTGAATAAAATCATCTGACCTTAGCTGGTGTGAAATATTATATCTGTTCCAACAATGACACACTCGAGCCCCAGTCTCTTCCTCATCCTCCACTCCTTCACCCATCCAGAAAATTACTCTCGCTCCTTCACTCCCCAAATTTACATCTCGCAATCCCTCACTCCCTATTTTCACTCTCTCACTCCCTCCATCTCCTAAACAGCCTACTTCTTCTCGCTCCCCACTGCACTTCTCTTATAATTTCACACCTTCAGACCTCTCTCTCTCTCTCTCTCTCCTGCTTCGCCTCTGTTCCCTTGCCATCACTCCTTCCCCTCCAATATCATCTCTGTACAAATCACAGCTCCTGCCCGCTCACTGTTTTTTCCTTACGTAGGCTTCTACTCTGCCGTTTGTCTTGCTGCCTTCCCACTGCCCTATGGAGGCAGGCCAAGAATACTTGGCCAGTAGTCCTGCTTGTATGGAGGCAGGCCAAGAATACTTGGCCAGTAGTCCTGCTTGTATGGAGGCAGGCACAGAATACTTGGCCAGTAGCCCTGCTTGTATGAAGGGAGGCCAAGAATACTTGGCCAGTAGCCCTGCTTGTATGGAGGCAGGCACAGAATACTTGGCCAGTAGCCCTGCTTGTATGGAGGCAGGCACAGAATACTTGGCCAGTAGCCCTGCTTGTATGGAGGCAGGCACAGAATACTTGGCCAGTAGTCCTGCTTGTATGCAGGCAGGCACAGAATACTTGGCCAGTAGCCCTGCTTGTATGCAGGCAGGCCAAGAATACTTGGCCAGTAGTCCTGCCTGTGGTAAGAGGTCACTACAAAGTGTCTTCCATCTTTCTCTCCTTGCTGTCCTCTTCTGCTCTTCTGTCCCGCCTCTCTTCTTGATATTTCCCTGTCTCACCTTCACCTTTTATCCCGTACACCATTTACACGCCAGCCTTAGTGCCACACAGCCACGGGGCGCCTTGACGCTACTAATCCACCTTTCCTTCCTTCCTTCCCTGTCTCACCTTCACCTTTTATCCCGTACACCATTTACACGCCAGCCTTAGTGCCACACAGCCACGGGGCGCCTTGACGCTACTAATCCACCTTTCCTTCCTTCGTTTCTTCATTCCTTCTTTCCTTCCTTTCTTCCTTCCTTCTTTCTTATTTTCTTACTTTTCAGGAACGGCCCCAATGTTACTCAAAGAACGGTCCTTGGTTTCTGACTTCCGTATAATTTAGGAACGGCCCTACTGACCTCTCACTGCCACAGCCTCCCACACCTCACACTACGCCATCTCTCTCTCTCTCTCTCTCTCTCTCTCTCTCTCTCTCTCTCTCTCTCGCTCGCTCGCTCTCTCTCTCTCTCATCCTTTATACTTTTCTTTCTTTCAATCTACATTAGTTCTTAGTTGAGAGAGAGAGAGAGAGAGAGAGAGAGAGAGAGAGAATGTGTGTGTGTGTGTGTGTGTGTGTGTGTGTGTGTGTGTGTGTGTGTGTGTGTGTGTGTGTGTGTCAAATTCTGTAATTCCTAGGATAGTGTGTGTGTGAGTGTGTGTGTGTGTGTGTGTGTGTGTGTGTGTGTGTGTGAGAGAGAGAGAGAGAGAGAGAGAGAGAGAGAGAGAGAGAGAGAGAGAGAGAGAATAGAGGTAGTTACAAAACCAAGAAAGAGAGGAAGAGGAGTGAAAGATGAGAGGAGGAGAGGAAGACACGAAGAGAGGAAGACAGGAGGAG
>NC_137044.1:37788105-37872756 GCF_032717465.1 Coenobita brevimanus
CACCTCTCTAGGGACTCTGTCAAAGGCCTTTTCCAAATCAACAAAAACAAAATAAAGATCCCTTCTCCTACCAATATATTTTTCCTGAAGCTGTCGAACAATGAATATGGCATCAATGGTTCCCCTACCTGGCATGAACCCGAACTGCATCTCATCAATATTCACTCTTTCTCCAATCATACCTTCTAAAACTCTCTCCATTACCTTCATTATTTGATCTAAAAGCTCTATAATTTCCTCTTTCCAGGGCATCACCCTTCCCTTTATACACATTTACAATTAATATATAAATAAATTACACCCCCCACCCCCCCCACACATATATATATATATCTATATATCTATATATATATATATATATATATATATATATATATATATATATATATTTGGTTCACACCATGCAGGCGCCCCCGCCCTCACGGTCATCCTGGCAGTCGCCCAGCCCTCACCCTCCGGCTGCCAAGCCTGCCAGTCCTCGTCCCTCCACCTCCACCAAACGCGTGCGGGGAAACCCACCACCACCGCTGCCTCCACCTCCTCCTCCAAGCCCCGCTCTCTCACCACTAAACCACGGCACCTCGCTGCACCCCAAGCACAGCTCCTGCACCACCACACGGCCACCTGGAACCAAGAGGGAGAGGCACCACTCCTCCTCATGCTGTGACTCCATCTCTGCAGACCTCCTTCCACCCCAGCCAGTGATGACTGACCCTGCCACCACTCAGCTCCCTGCCAACACCACCACCGCCACCCCTGCCTCCCACCCCTCCAAGTCTGCTGGCATGACCCTGCCACCACTCAGCTGCCTGCCAACACCACCACCGCCACCCCTGCCTCCCGCCCCTCCAAGTCTGCTGGCATGACCCTGCCACCACTCAGCTCCCTGCCAACACCACCACCGCCACCCCTGCCTCCCGCCCCTCCAAGTCTGCTGGCATGACCCTGCCACCACTCAGCTCCCTGCCAACACCACCACCGCCACCCCTGCCTCCCGCCCCTCCAAGTCTCCTGGCATGACCCTGCCACCACTCAGCTCCCTGCCACCACCACCACCGCCACCCCTGCCTCCCACCCCTCCAACATGGGCTTTACCATCCTTCAGCACAGAATCTGCAGTCGAGCGACAGCGGTTTCTGCTCAGCATTGCAGACTCAGGCCACACCTGCCTGTTTGTATGGTGCTGCAGCGCTGCCTGGAGAGGCTTCCTAACCCTCATGCAAGGCAGGACTGGCCACCTACCACTGCCAGTATCAATCATCACCTTAACATTGCCGACGCCTGTCAGGCAGGCCCTGACCTCCCTGACCCTGACTACACGCCCTCACCCCCATGGCTGCCCCTGCCATCCAGTGTTGCCCCCTCCCACGCCTGCCCTGGAGCACCTCTGCCTGGCCTCCTACCACAGGATGGCATAAGGAGAACTGCATCACTCTGGACCCCAGGCACAGCCGAATACTTCACCGACGGGTCAGTTACTGCTGAGGGGTCAGCAGGCGCCACACTGCGTCAGTGAAGGCCGTGTCGAGTCCTGGCGGCTCCCCTCCAGAGCCTCTGCGTACGAGACGTAGCTTGTGGCTGTCCCAGGCGCCGTCAGGCACGCCAGCCAACACCACACACACACCGACCCTCGTCTCTGCACGGCCTACCACCACCACACTTGCCAGCCAACACCACACACACACCGACCCTCGACTCTGCACGGCCTACCAGCACCACACTTGCCAGCCAACACCACACACACACCGACCCTCGTCTCTGCACGGCCTACCAGCACCACACTTGCCAGCCAACACCACACACACACCGACCCTCGTCTCTGCACGGCCTACCAGCACCACACTTGCCAGCCAACACCACACACACACCGACCCTCGTCTCTGCACGGCCTACCAGCACCACACTTGCCAGCCAACACCACACACACACCGACCCTCGTCTCTGCACGGCCTACCAGCACCACACTTGCCAGCCAACACCACACACACACCGACCCTCGTCTCTGCACGGCCTAATAGCACCACACTTCACTGCCAGTGTGAATCTGCTGACCTCAGTCACAGCTGTGGCTGACTCCATCTCACAGAGTGGAGGAGAAATTTACCTCCACTGGCTGCCTGGCCACGTGGGCATCTCAGGCAACGAGCGAGCCAACGCCGCCGCTGGTTCAGCAACCAGCCTGCCTGCCATCACCTTCCCCCTCAAGACCAGCCTCTCACATCAAACACAGAGCCACAGCCAACACCTCCAGGCTCAGTCTATCACAGCACGAGTTGCAGAGGCTCACGCTGTGCAACATGGTATGCAAGAGCTGCCACCTACCAGCCCCTCTCCGCCCCACCCTGCACACCCAACTCGCTCATGGTGCGCCTGGGTCGCCTACGGCTGGGCTGGCCTGCTTGTGTCAAACAGCAGGCAGGAATCCTGAACCTGCCCCACCGTCAACAACCTGAAGACTGGCCTCCCAACCACTGTCTGCTGGACTGCCCCGCCACAGCAGCCCGTCGCTCTGCCCTGCCAGGCAGACTCGTCACAAGAATGTCTGCCTTTGATACACCTGCCGAGGTGATGGCCCTGTGCCCCACCCCAGCCCTGTGCCCCACCCCAGCCCTGTGCCCCACCCCAGCCCTGTGCCCCACCCCAGCCCTGTCCCCCACCCCAGCCCTGTCCCCCACCCCAGCCCTGTGCCCCACCCCAGCCCTGTGCCCCACCCCAGCCCTGTGCCCCACCCCAGCCCTGTGCCCCACCCCAGCCCTGTGCCCCATCCCAGCCCTGTGCCCCACCCCAGCCCTGTGCCCCACCCCAGCCCTGTCCCCCACCCCAGCCCTGTCCCCCAACCCAGCCCTGTGCCCCACCCCAGCCCTGTGCCCCACCCCAGCCCTGTGCCCCACCCCAGCCCTGTCCCCCACCCCAGCCCTCCGGCATGCTGTGTCCCCCCACCCTCCCCCTCCATAGCCATTCCCCCCAGTAATTCTGTATATCCCCACCCTCCCCCTCCATAGCCATTCCCCCCAGTAATTCTGTATATCCCCACCCTCCCCCTCCATAGCCATTCCCCCCAGTAATTCTGTATATCCCCACCCTCCCCCTCCATAGCCATTCCCCCCAGTAATTCTGTATCCTCGTACCCTCCCCCTCCATATCCACCCCAGTAATTCAACTGGCAGTCAACCCTGACGGCCTTCCTCCTGCCGTGTCCATACTAAGTAAATACAGAGGCAGGAATCTAACCTAACAAACTGACTCCTGTAGGCCATTTGTAGCGTTGTAATACCCACATGGTTTGTGTCAATAACGTGTACAATAATACTGAGGTGTAATGTGCTAAATATAACCTAACTAACTGACTCCCGTAGGCCATTTGTAGCGTTGTAATACCCACATGGTTTGTGTCAATAACATGTACAATAATACTGAGGTGTAATGTGCTAAATATAACCTAACTAACTGACTCCTGTAGGCCATTTGTAGCGTTGTAATACCCACATGGTTTGTGTTAATAACATGTACAATAATACTGAGGTGTAATGTGCTAAATATAACCTAACTAACTGACTCCCGTAGGCCATTTGTAGCGTTGTAATACCCACATGGTTTGTGTCAATAACATGTACAATAATACTGAGGTGTAATGTGCTAAATATAACCTAACTAACTGACTCCTGTAGGCCATTTGTAGCGTTGTAATACCCACATGGTTTGTGTCAATAACATGTACAATAATACTGAGGAGTAATGTGCTAAATATAACCTAACTAACTGACTCCTGTAGGCCATTTGTAGCGTTGTAATACCCACATGGTTTGTGTCAATAACATGTACAATAATACTGAGGTGTAATGTGCTAAATAAATCGCTAAGGAAGAGCAGTTACCAAATATCCAGCCTCTCAGAATACCACACTTAACCCTCTCAGTCCGGTGACTATTTGTTTTGTGTGTGTGTGTGTGTGTGTGTGTGTGTGTGTGTGTGTGTGTGTGTGTCTTCCCAGTCCTCTTTCTTAACTCTCACTCTTCCATCTTGCCTTCCTTCCCCTCCTCTTGTACCTCCTCTCTCTTCGTTAGTCTTTTTGTTCTCCTACACCCTACACTTTCCTCACATCTCCTCCTCCTCCTCCTCCTCATCTAATTTCTCCTCTTCTTCTCTTCCTCCTCCTCTTCCATGTCCACTCTCACCCCCTCATTCTTACACTATCATTCCTCCTCCTCCCTCCCTCTCTCCCTCCATGCCAACACAGTCTGGCTGCAGTTCACCTGGTACCAAAGGAACAGCAGTGGTTGGCTACAGGAGGGCAATCAGGCCAGACAAAAGGACAAAAGTCAAACAGGTCAGGTGATAGGGGCAGTGCTCTGTGTCGACTACACCTGTACTGAGGAGAGAGAAGTGACCTTTGGAGGAAAGGGGAGGAATTCTTGGCCAACTGACACACAGATTGATCAACAGACAGGTAGATAGATAGACAGATGGATGGATAGATAGATGGATAGACAGATATACAGATAGACAGATGGATAATTAGACAGACATATCAATAGATTAACAGCTACGAGTAGATGTATGGATGGACGAATAGACAGATAGATAGGTAGACAGACAGGTAGAGAGATAGACAGACAGACAGATAGACAGACAGGTAGAGAGATAGACAGACAGACAGATAGACAGACAGGTAGAGAGATAGACAGACAGGTAGAGAGATAGACAGACAGACAGATAGACAGACAGGTAGAGAGATAGACAGACAGACAGATAGACAGACAGGTAGAGAGATAGACAGACAGACAGATAGACAGACAGGTAGAGAGATAGACAGACAGGTAGAGATAGATAGATATACAGATCGATAGACAGATGGATAATTAGACAGACATATCGACAGATCAATAGCTACGAGTAGATGTAAGGATGGACGGATAGACAGATACATAGGTAGAGAGACAGACAGATAGACAGACATATACAGATCGATAGATAGATGGATGGATGGATGGATGGATGGATAGATAGATAGATGGACACAGATAGATAGACAGGTACAGAGATATATGGACATGTACAGATCGATAGATAGATGGATGGATGGGTGGATGGATAGATAGACAGATAGATAGATGGATAGACAGGTAAATGGACAGATAGATGGATAGGCAGCCAGACAGATACAGAGATAGATACTTACACATCAATAGATAGATGGATGGATGGCTAGGCAGATAGATAGACAGACAGACAGACAGACAGACAGCTCAGGAGGTATTGTTGGCACTGAAGGGGTTAACTACAGGCTTCATTAACCCTCCACGACTATGGCCTCTACCAGACGGTTTTATTCAGCTGAGAGAGAGAGAGAGAGAGAGAGAGAGAGAGAAGGAGATTACAGGGAGGGAGAAAAAGTGACGGAGAGGGAAGGAGGGAAAGGAGGAAGGAGGGGGATGAAAGAGACGGACATGTAAGGAGAAAGAGGGAGGGAGAGGGAGGGAGAAAAAGTGACGGAGAGGGAGGGAGAAAAAAATGCTATTTTCCTCTCTCTCTCTCTCTCTTTCTTTCTCTCTCTCGCTCTCTCTCTCTCTCTCTCTCTTTCTCTCCTGAGAAAGAGAGCCAGATTTTTAACTCCTTCCATCCCATGACATTCTTTCTCTCTGTCTCTCTCTCTCTCTCATATCAGTTGAGTGAACAAGACGAGCAAGAGAGAGAGAGAGAGAGAGAGAGAGAGAGAGAGAGAGAGAGAGACAGACAGACAGACAGACAGACAGAGAGGGAGAGAGAGACAGAGAGAGGAGAAGAGAAGAGAAGAGAAGAGGAGAGGTGCGGAGAAGAGAGAGGACAGAAACAAAGCCAGCAAATTAAAGAAAGATAACTGTAAATGTGACAGGATATAAGCCATTCAGATCGACGATACAATTGCTAATCACACGCCAAGTCAGTCTCGTTAAAGGCTACATTCGGCAGTGTTAATTCTTCGTTTATAATTACCTGCGCTTCGCTGTGCCCATCACCACCACTTTACTTCACTGTCTGCTAATAGTCCTTTCACCTAAGAGAGAGAGAGAGAGACAGACAGACAGACAGACAGACAGACAGAGAGAAGACAAGACTATGACTTTCCATAGTTTTCACTGCACTTCTTCGTAACTAGCATCATTTGGAGCAATAGTTCTTTCATCTTAACCTGGCTCAAAAAGACAAGACTAAGACTTTCCACAGTGTTCACTGCACTTTTTCGTGACTAGCATCATCTAGTGTTAATCTATTCTTACAACTTGAGATTGAAGAGGAAGAAGAAGGAGAGGAAGACGAAGAGGAGAAGGAAGAAGAGAAGAAAAAGAGGAGGAGGAGGATGAAAGAAGAAGAAGAAGAGGAGGAGAAGGAGGAGGAGGAGAAGGAAAGAAGAAGAAGAAGAGAAGGAGGAGGAGGAGGAAGAAGAAGAAGAAGAAGAAGAAGAGGAGGAGGAGGAAAGAAGAAGAAGAAGAGGAGGAGGAGGAGGAGGAAAGAAGAAGAAGAAGAAGAAGAAGAGGAGGAGGAGGAGGAGGAGGAGGAGGAGGAGGAGGAGGAGAAGGAGGAGGAGGAAGTGGAAGAAGAAGAAGAAAAAGAAGAAAGAGAAGACAAAGAAGAAAAAGAAGAGGAGGAGGAAGAAGAAGAAGAAGAAAGAGAAGGCAAAAAGGAAAAGGAGGAGAAAGAAGAAGAGGAAGAAGCCTTAGAAGACAAAACGTCTCCTCGTCAGGTCTATATATTTCCTTAAGTTCCAAAAGTGTCTCCTGAGAAAAATACAATGGTAAGAAGGCAATAAATAAATCCATCCATCATCCAATCCTACGCTGCCCCATGAGGAGCGTAGGAGCCCGGGGCTAGGCAGTTGGTCTCAACATTTAAGATGAGAGTGACCAGCCTCACTCATCCCTGAGTGGCATTACATGAGCAATAAACCCCAACCACCCCTTGGATATAAACCTGCATTGGCTCAATCCGATTGGAGCATCTTAATTGCCCACTAAACCACCAGGTGCCATAATTTGGTTATATGGTTACTACCCAGCGTTGTAAATGGTTTCCTGGTGCTCAGGAAACCATTTGGCTTGTCACTCAGTGTAGAGTCACCCACAGGCAGAAGGAAGAGGAAAGAATGAAGTAAAGAAAGACAGAAGAGGATGGAAGGAAAGAAGGATGGAGGAGAGGAAAGGACAGACACCCGACAGCAGCACTACATCGAGTGAGTGGATGGTGAGTGCCCCACCTACCACAAATAAATATATAAATAAAATATACAGGTATCCAAACTGAAAAGATTACCATATTTACAAAAAGGATTTAAAAACCAAAAAATTAACTACAAAACAGGTATGAAAAATAGACTAAAAATAATTCAGGTAGTAATGAACCCAGATGAAATTCCCAAGCCAGGTGACACACACACACACACACACACACACACACACACACACACACACACACGAGCTCCTACACTACACTTAGGCAGCCTAAAAACTTCAAAAACATTCTAACAATAATACAAATAACGTCAGATATTTACACATAAATATAAACAATCAAAAACAACTCGATATTCCACCGTTATCCCAGACACCTCTTGGAGGCTTCGTAATATCCCTTCCTCGGCGATTTATTTTTCCTGCTACACCTTAATATCCTCTAATATGGTGTTAATACAAACTACGACTGTATTAAAAAATATAAATAACGTCACAGAGGACAGCAAGGTGTAATATGCAAAATAAATTGGTCAGGAAAAGATGCTAAGAATCCTTCCATTTCAACGAGATAACGGCTTAATTTTCAACCCCGACTTGGCAGGCTTCGTAACACCTCTTCCTCAGCGATTTATTGTGCACATTACACCTTAATATTCTATTGTAGGTTACTGAGGCAACTGTGCCGAGATTTAAATTAAGCCGTAATCTCTCATATAGGAGATTTCGTAACACTTCCTTCTCGGCGAACTATATTGCACACTCAACCTTAATATCCATCTGTGTGCGATTGATGCAAACTATGGCGGTATTAGCAAAGTATAAATATCATACAAGCCAATAGAAAGGCCTAATTGGAAAATGAATCGCTAAGAAAAAATTGTTGCGAAGGCCACCATTCCAGCGATATTACGGATTAATTTTCAACTAACTTTGATCGTTCCGTAACACTTCTTCTTCAGCGATTTATTTTGCACCAAACACCTTAATATTCTCTTCTATGTTACTCTGACTTGCAATTGTGCCGACATTAAACCTCAAGCCGAAATTGCCTTGGAGATTCCGTAGTGTCTCTTCCTCGGCGATTACTTGGCGCATATACCATAAAATCCTCCAGTATGTTATAAATGGAATCTACGTCGATTTTGAAAGTGATGGATTACATGAAAATCAATATTATGTGTAATATGCCAAATTAATTACCGAGCAAGTGGTGCTACGAAATCTGCCACATACAGGCGGATATTTTCAAACCTTGGCGCCGACCGACAGCCTTTTGCTTTTGTGTTAATCCATTTTTGTGCCTCGTTGTGTGCTGCATCGCTTATCTCTGGGATATGAGCCTTATCAGCGGTATCATAGAGCCACCTTACACCTGCAGCCACTAGCAGGCTTCGTAGCACCTTTACATAAGCCATTTATCCTGTACGTTACACATAAACATTCTTCTGTAGGCCATTTGTAGCGCTTTAATACCGACATGGTTTTTGTCAATAACATGCAAAATATTACTGAGGTGTAATGTGCAAAATAAATCGCTAAGGAAGAGCAGTTACCAAATATCCAGCCTCTCAGAATACCACCCTTAACCCTCTCAGTCCGGTGACTATTTTTTTGCTTTTGTCTACGTCTCTCTTTCCCTCCCTCCTCCCTCCCTCTCTCTCTCTCTACCGCTATTAGGTCTATTTCAGGCGTCTAATTACATGAAAATCGCCTTTGTCGTAAACTGGCCTTAATTTTGGCGGGAAAAATAATTAACACGCAGGCAATAGGCCCTGAACCACACCATTGACCTGAGTTGTATTGTGTGTGTGTGTGTGTGTGTGTGTGTGTGTGTGTGTGAGAGAGAGAGAGAGAGAGAGAGAGAGAGAGGGTGATGAATAGGTGAATGTGTGTGTGTGTGTGTAAGAGAGAGAGAGAGCGAGAGAGATGAAGAGGTGAATGTGTAATTCACCGGGTCGGTCAGGATCACGTGATGGTTTTGTGATCATCGGCATTTTACCCTCCCGGAAGAGAGCTGAGAGCTCATATAGTCCGATCTAAGGGCAAAGCCTTGACCTTCACACACGCACACACCCATCCTCTTGCTCAAGGAGGACAGTGACCACCCGCTTTGTCAGTGAAACTTTTTCGTATCCCGAGCAAGGCGCGAACCCCCGTCTTAGCAGATGCTAGGCGAGAGCGTTACCACTGCACCAGCGAGTGTGTGTGTGTGTGTGTGTGTGTGTGTGTGTGTGTGTGTGTGTGTGTGTGTGTGTGTGTGAAAAAAAATAGTGATGAAGAGGTGAATGTGTGTGTGTGTGTGTGTGTGTGTGTGTGTGTGTGTGTGTGTGTGTGTGTGTGTGTGTGTGTGTGAGAAAAAAAATAGTGATGAAGAGGTGAATGTGTGTGTGTGTGTGTGTGTGTGTGAGAGAGAGAGAGAGAGAGAGAGTGAGTGATGAAGAGGTGAATGTGTGTGTGTGTGTGTGTGTGAGAGAGAGAGAGAGAGAGAGAGAGAGAGTATCAAAGGCATGGTAAACAGCTAATATATCCTGCCATTACCTGAGCCAAGCTGGTCTCTACGTCACTCTGTCTCATTAATTGCCAAACTCCATCACCATTTTCCTCATATTGGAGAACCCATTAATGCTGAATGGGTATACACGTCTATCTATCTATCTATCTACCTACTGCCAGTCGCCTCAATCGCGTAAGGGGTGGCCACAAACAAATCGCCTCCATGTCGCCCTGTCCCCCGCAATTTCACTGCCCTGCTCCCAGCTCACACCCCCCTCCCTCATATACCTCTCCACTCCATCCCTCCATCTCATCCCAGCCTCCCCTTACCTCTCTTCCCCTCCACCTCACTCAATACACTCTCCTCGTCAGTCTCTCACTCTCCATCCTCTCCACATGGCTAATCCACCTCAATGTATTTCTCCTAACGCTCCCTATCACATCCACACGTGCAACTGACTAAAGAATGAGGAGAGGCAGACCAAGAATGAGGCCATGAGTGGCAGCAAATTGGACTGACGAGAGCGACAGGATGAGTAGCAACAGAGAAGCTTAAACGACTGAAAGATGACTGATTCATAGGCTGCATTTCTAGTCTGGCCATGTGGAAAGGATGGAGGGTGAGAGACTGACGAGGAGAGTGTGAGTGAGTGGACGGGGGAAGGGGGGGGGAGGCCAAGGATGAGATGAAGGGATGGAGTGGAGAGGTATATGAGAGAGGGGGATGTGAGCCGGAAGCAGGGCAGTGAAATGGCGAGGGATTAAGGCGTCTGGTAATAGACAGATAGATAAGTAGATTTCTGGTCCGTTCGGAGACCGTGACGGCTTTTCCTCAGCGATTTATTTTGTCTGTTTCTTGTCTTACACTGTCAGTGCCATAAACATATATGTTAGTGTGAGAAAATTAATGTGTGATACGCACAATACATCTATATATGTACCATGCCACTTAGACTAGGCAGGCACGCACACACACACACACACGAATAACTGCCATGAATTAATTTGAAGAAAAGCTCAAGATCCAAGTGGTGGTGGTGGTGGTGGTGGTGGTTGGGTGGGGTGGTGTTGGTGATGGGTGGGGTGGTGTTGGTGGTTGGGTGGGGTCGTGGTGGTGTTGTGGTGGTTGGGTGGGGTCGTGGTGGTGTTGTGGTGGTTGGGTTGTGTGGTGGATGGGAGGTGCCTATGCGGTGGTGGTGGTGGTTAGGTGATTCTCTGGTAATGGTGGTGGTGCCAGGGCTCCTGCAGGAAGGTGATAGGCACATGTTACGGTAACACGATGCTAATCATAAAGTGCTACACAAGTGATGTAATCATGTAATGCCAGTGTCTCTGAGTCTTGTTTAATCTGTAAGAAATCAGCTGCAACATGACAACATTTTTCGTTCATGAAAGGTGCCTGAACTATATTGCTGGTATTAACAAAACCAATGGCACTGCGTCAGGTTCACGCAGCCACACCTCACGCCTCACATTCTATGCCATATTGACACCAGCACAGGCTTGCTATTTTCACACGCCTTACTCGTTCATTTGTGCTGCTAGACACACGCTGCCTCGTTCTGGCAGCTCGCTGTTGTCTCACACCGCTGATGTGGCCCATAGTCTTGTGTAAGTGCACCAGAAGTTGGTACATTGACAAAAATACACCAACAAAAAACCCACACCGGTAACTTCCTTGCCTGCGCCTGCCCTCCTGGTCGGCTGTTGCATTGTGGGTAGTGTAGTGACGTCACACAGCCAATCAGATGTCATCTCTTTCCGGCGTCAGGCCCCGCAGCCAATCACCGCAAATGTACGTACTGTATAACATCTTTCACTCGTGCCTCAGGGATAAATCTGTACGAATTAGTGGTAAACATCTAACTGTACATTAACACTGCATTAATATACGATGTTTGTGGTGTATACAGGTAATATATACTATCGTTTTCCCGCTCAGTGTGGGAAGATGTTAAAATTTTGGCCTGATTTGAAGATATACTGTTTAATAAAGGCAGTATTATTACCCATGAAATAACTGTTGACAGCCTAAGCCCTAAGCCGAGTCACTGGAATTCATGTTATTTTAGTGTTGTACCATTTATCTGTACATCAAACGATGTCTCTCTCACAGCACACACCCCTTCTACACACACACACACACACACACACACACACACACACACACCTATACATAAACCATTATAGCATTCTTACTCTCACGTGCAAAGGATGACACCCCAGCACCATAACTATCCCTCAGTCACATCATCATCATCATCACTCAATCGATCGCTATAACTCGTTGCATCACCCCATCACTGTAACTATCACTGAATCACTCCATTAGTCACTACACCTCTCTGAATAACTCTATCACTATTACTGAGCCACTCCATCACTATAAGTTACTCGTTGAATCACCGCATCACCATCACTTAATCCCGTCACTGTCACTCACTCCATCACCATCACTTAGTCACTCCACCAGCACTCACTGACAACTCCATCGCTATCACTACCACCCACGGAATCGATCCATCTATCTATCTATCTGTCTGTCTATCTGTCTACCTATCTATCTGTCTCTGTCCATCTATCTATCTATCTATCTGTCTATTTACCTATCCATCTATCTATCTGTCTGTCTGTCTATCTATCTGTCTACCTATCTATGTCTGTCCATCTATCTATCTGTCTATCTACCTATCTGTCTGTCTATCTATCTATCCATCTATCTGTCTGTCTGTCTGTCTCTATCTGTCTATCTATCTGTCTGTCTATCTATCTATCTGTGTCTATCTGTCTGAATCCCTCCACATATTTTTCCTTGGTAATATCTCTCAATCCTTCCTTCATTATTTCTGTCATCATTATCACTCACTGCATTATTCCCTCATTATCTCTGTCATTACTATCTATTCTATCTATCTACTGCCAGACGCCTTAATCCCGTAAAGGTGGCCACAAACTAATCGCCTCCATGTCGCCCTGTCCCCGGCCATTTCAATGCCTTGCTCTCAGCTCACACCCCCTTCTCTCATATACCTCTCCACTCCACCCCTCCATTTCATCCTTGGCCTACCCCTCCCTCTCCCCCCTCCACCTCACTCACACACACTCTCCTCGTCAGTCTTTCATTCTCCATCCTCTCTAAATGTCCTGTAAAAAGTAATTAACCTTAATAGAGCTCCACCACGCACATTCTGGAGGCGCCTTAAGTATTCCAGCCAGATTAACTTTTTTTTCCTTAATGCAAGGAAGAAGGAACCAAAGGCCAGCAGCCCGCAAACCGTCCCTTCCAAGAAAAAACAAAAACAACACAAGAGAGAGCCAAATTCAAGATCTGTTCATTTCGAGATGCCTGGACACGCTGCGCTGGAAAGACTGGAGATCATAGGCAGCAGGAAATACAGACAGAGGGAGACAGTTCCAGAGTTGACCTGTTGCATAAATGAAGGACTGGGAGTAACGGTTAACTTCCCTACCTACCTACCTACCTACACTGGAGATCATAGGAAGTAGGAAACACAGAGGGAGACAGTTCCAGAGTTGACCTGTTGCATAAATGAAGGACTGGGAGTGACGGTTAACTCTTGTCACGTGCGGGAAATAAGCTGCAAAATGACGAAAATCTGGGCCAAGTTGCGGTGAAGAGAGTATAGCTGCTATTACTGCTCTTGAGGCCTGGTGGTGTAGTGGGTTCAGTGCGCCAATCGGACTAAGCCTGTAACTGTTTATGTCCAAGGGTTGGTTGGGGTTCAGTGCTGACATAATGCCACTCAGGGACGTGTGAGGCTGGTCATCCTTGCCATAGCAGGACTTAATAACCTAGCCCCTGAACCCTACGCTTTCAAGGGATTAGTAGTAGTAGTTGTACTAGTAGTGGTAGTTCAGTAGTGGTAATAGTAGTAGCAGTAGTTTAGTAGTGGTGGTAGGCTAGTAGTAGTAGCAGTAGTAGTTGTAGTAGTAGTAGCAGTAGTATGAGTAGTACAGTAATGGTAATAGTTGTAGCAGTAACTTAGTAGTGATGGTAGGCTAGTAGTAGTAGTAACAGTAGCAGTAGTAGTAGTGGTAGTGGTAGTAGCAGCAGCAGTAGTAGTATCCCTCGGTTCATCATAAACATCAACCCAGTGGACTGCAGGCTGAAGTTGTCCTCATCCTGCAGTCCATCATCGTCCTTTCAGCTGACAGGGAGGGAGTTAAGGCAGGTTTGTATAGACAGGCAGGTCCACCGCCTGGTTATATCAGTGCCACCAGGTGAAGGCAACCATCTCCATGTGTCTCCTTGGTTACTAGTCGAATCAACCCTCACATCTGACTACATCTGGCCATCAGCTGAGCTGGAAGGGGTTTACGGATCTTTGTTATGAGGTAGGAATGAGTCTCCTTGGTTACTAGTCAAATCAACCCTCCAGTCTGACTACACTTGGCCATCAACTGAGCTGAAAGGAGTTACGGAAGGGTGAGAGAGAGAGAGAGAGAGAGAGAGAGAGAGAGAGAGAGAGAGAGAGAGAGAAGGCAAGAAGGTGGGAAAGTGATGGGCGAGGAAGGGAAGGAAGGAATGAGGGAAGGATGCAAAGAGGAAAAGAAAGGCAGTGAATGAATACAAGGAAAGAAGAAGGGAATAAATGAAGGAAAGGAAGGAGGCAGGTAGAAGAGAAGGAAGGCAGAGAAATGAAGGAAGAAACGCCTATAAAGATGGAAAAGAGGAAGGAAGGAAGGATGGAAGAAGAAAGAAAACATGCAAAAAGAAAGGAAATAAGAAGGAAGGAAGGACAGAAGGGAGAGCAGGAAGAAAGGAAGGAAGGAAAGAAATAAAGAAGGACGAGGAAAGAAGGAAGGAAGGCAAATGAAATAGGGAAAGGAAAAGAAGAAAGAAAAGAATGGGAAGGAAGGAAGGAGACAAAGGAAAGAAGAAACGAAGGCTGGGAGAAAGATAGGAGGGAAAGAAGGAGGAGGAAAAGAAGGGGAATGAAATAAAAAGAAGGTAGGAAGGCAGGGAGGAACTGATAATGAAGAAGGAAAAGGAAGGAAGGAAGGAAGGACTGGAGAGAAAGAAAGAAGGCAGAGAGAGATAAGGGAAGGAAGGCAGGCAGAGAAGAAGGCGCATTCTTCACTTTTGACATTAATTAATTCAGCCAGTGAATATATAATTCAAATAAATAATTTGAACTCCATAAATCGCTAAGTGTAATAAAATTAATGCAGGATACGATAAAAAAAAAAAAAAATGTTCATTTACGGTTTATGTAATGACGAAACTGTCTTAATTTTCCGTTACAAAGTCTAGAATAAAATAACCTGCAGTAAAAAAATACAAGATAAAAATACAAATAAACTAAATATTTTGTTATAATAATGAAAACTAATTCATTTTAGTACATTAATTACTAGCAAAAATAGCTAAAAGAATTACGGAATTATAGAGGCAAACGATGGTGACGCAGGGACGCGAAGATGGGTTTGGGGAAGTTATTATTGCATTTTACTGGACCCTGACGGCTTGGATTTTAAAAGTAAGTATTGTTATTTTATTGCCAAGTTTTTAAGGTTAATTACATATAGTAAAAGTAAAATGCCCGCCGCCGGACCTCCCACCTCACCACCCCCCACACCACCACCGAGCCGCCACCCCACCACCACCCCAGGAGGACACACTGGTGAGTTTAGTGACCTCAGTCAAGAGGGTCATCAGGACATCACGGTCCTAGGTCCCTATTCCCCGCAAGTACCCCAACCCCAGGTGATCAGGGGAAGTGACCTACTGTGCGGGCGGAGCAGTGATCGACAGAATAGGGGTGGGACTGAACCAGATTCAGTCCCAGGTAACACCGTATTGACGGCTTTGTTACACCCTCTAGGGCAGGAGGCCCAAGGGCAAGAGGCCCAAGGCTACGGCCTAATAAGAAGTGAGAAGGGAAAAGCGACCCCAGGCTCCGGGCTTAACACACTAGGGAGAGAGAGTTGCCCCAGTGCATCACTCTCTTGCTGTTCTCCCCTTCAGGAGCAACATCCCGTTGACGGTCCTAAGCCGCGGCGTGAGGGCGACCCCGTTCGCCCGGCAGATGTTCCTGCTGGGGCTGATCGGCTCCCGGCTACGGCCAGAGTACGGATCAGGGTAAAGAGCCCCTGCTACCGTACGTGTAGCACTTCCCTATTACAGAAGCAACACCCCGTTGACGGTCCTAAGCCGCGGCGTGAGGGCGACCCCGTTCGTCCGGCAGTTGTTTTTCGTACGGGTAGACACTCGGCTCCGGCCGGGGCACGTACCAGGGTATAGAATTCCCTGAAGGTAGACTCAATCCGTATTGGAGAGAGTGTGGCCTCTGTGCCCCTCACTCCGGCTTGTCTCCTACTACAGGAACAACACCACGCCGGCGGTCCTAAGCCGCGGCGAAAGGGCGACCCTGTTCACCCTATAGGTGTCCCCCGTACGCCGAGCAAGTTCACGGCTACAGCCAGAGTGTGTGACAGGGGAAGGCGACCCCAGGCTCCGGCCTTCAGACACACCCGAGAGGACACGGGTAACGTGAGTCCTCCTCCAGCCTCTTTCCCTTCGGGGAGCCCTTCGTCACCACCCGGGAATATAGCCCCGGAGGAGACACTAGAGTGGTGGCAAGGCCCGATATCGGGCTTACCGCCTACACCCGGAAGTTCCTTGTTCCTGTCCGAGCCCCGTAGGAGACGCTGCCGCAGTCCAGTCCTGACGGCGCCTCTCCCCCTTGGTGCCCGCAGTCCCAGGATGCCCAGGCTAGACTCTCCAACTCCCGACGAAGATGATTCGGGCTCCCTCACTCCCCGGAGTTGGAAGAAGCAGGCCTGAATACTCCAGCTGTTTGGCCCCAGTCCCGAGGGCCGCCTCCCAGGTCGAGGCCCCCAGACGGGAGAGCCTCCCTGCACCCCACCTACGAGTGTGACTTAGAGTAACTATTACCCAGGAAACAGGGAAAACAGTGACAGTGACTCCGCAAGAAAACGTAGTCAATAGTGGCCCATCAGAACTCAGTGCTAACAGGGCAGAAAGTGGACTTTGTGAATTATCCTAGTCCCTCCCCATAAAAAGAATCAGAGAGTTTTCTATGAACATCGAGGTAAAGGCGCGGGCGAGTTAAGAGCTAAGTGCAAGACTGCAAGTGTCTCCGTGACAAGGTGACAGAGTCGAGTGTCGCTGTCCGCACCCTACCTCTTTTATAGTAATATTCCCAAACCAGACTCCCAACCTTGTTTATTCCTAAAGTGAACAATCCCATTTATATACTGCCTCCAAGTGACATGTAAACCATATTATAGGAAACTCACAATCTCCCTGTGTGATTATTGTAGTGTGTACGATTGCTCTGTGGAGCCAAGTGTTGACTCTGTATCTCTGTGTCCCTGTATCTTAAATATCATTCTATGTGTATTGTTACGAGTAGGATTAAGGTAATAGATGTGTTAAGGTATACTGCCTGGTCTTTATGTCCTGTTCCTTTGTTAGTGCTTTACTTCCGGTCTAGAAAGAGGACCCCGCTTCAGTAGTTAGTGTTTTTACGACGAGAAGTCGCCTTAAAAACACAGCATTACAAAAAGTATATAAAAATCATGCGATGGAGGAATAGTGCCATGGTGTGTGGAGGCTGGGACAGGATCAGTGTTATAATTCTCTCGTATGTACATGGAGAGGGTCGCCTTCATGTCCTGGCACCCATATAACAGGCCGGTGGATCTGCCTGGCAATAAAAACATCCATCAGGTCCCTCACTATTCCCTGAAAGGAGGATGGCAGACCCCAGGATGAGGCAGCTTCTGAGCTTCATCCTGCATTCCATAGCAACAAGCGTAGCAATAGGGCAGAGGATGCTGTGTGTTCTGCCATTAATATATAGGATTTTGGGTCTGTATATGGGTAGAGGAATAATTTTTGGATAATATTTACCACAAATGAAGGGTAATATTTACAAAATCAGGAAATAAAAGCACGAATATGTTTGTTTCATTTCAAAGTCGGCTTTCTTCAGTAACTTTTCCGCATTTTAAAAAACCGCAAGATGTGTAGTTGTAGTGAGTGTAATGTCAGTAGTGGCAGTGTGTGTGTGTTTTTGGTGGTGTGTTATGGTATAGGCCAGTTGTTCATAACCTGGGGGTAATTACACCCTAACGGGTAATTTGGCCTTTTCGTGGGGGTAATATTGCTAAGTCTTTGCTCAGCCATTTTTTTTTTTTTTAATAAGACAGTAAAAAATATTATCATCAGCAGGATGTGTCAACTTTCAGGATAAAGCTTGGTAAGTACAGTAATACACCATTGTAGCCTGGGCCATACTCGTTTTTTTTTTTTTTTTTTTTTTCCCGAGACGAAGATGCACTTGACAGGTTGGTGGTGACTGGCTGACTGCATCATCAGTTCATAATGTCTGTACTAGTACTATTAATTAACAACATTTATCTGAGGGGTAATTAGGGTTAGTACATGTTATTCAGACATGTTGCATTCAGCCAGTCATCACCAACCTGTCAAGTGCATCTTCGCCCCGATAAAAAAAAAAACTGAGTATAATGAGTACACAAGATACTGATGTCTTTTGTAGTTACATATGGTACTGCTGTGATGTGGCACTTTCTGTATTATTATTATTATAAAAAAAAGAAAAGAAAAAAAGGGCAGGTTATTGAGTGTAACAGGGTATTGGCTGTCACGGTGCCCCACACAGAAAAAGACGGATTGCAGTGTTTTAGCCTCACACCAGCACTCACACCAAATGAATGTTGTACCGTACTGGAAACAATTAAATTTAGTGTGTGATACAGAGGGGGTGTGAGCTGGAGGAGGGACAGCAAAATGGTGGGGGGACAGAGTGACATGAAGGCAATTTGTTTGTGGCCACCCCTTTCGGGATGAAGGCATCTGAGATATACAGGCGTACCCCGGTTTAACGATGCAATTGGTTAGGTAAAAACCCAATGTTAGGTGGGGTATTGTACCTCAGGGTAGATTTAACATGTAAAGTATAGGCATGCATTTCCCAGCCTTGGGTTTCCCCCCCAACCAAGTCCTAAACCCACCCAAATGAGTCCAAACACAAGTTTCTAGCTCACCTAAACCCCAAAATAGCTTTAAAACAAATTAAACAATGCCTAAAAGCAGTTTATAAGTCACCTAAACCCCAAAATAGCTTTAAAACAAACAATGCCTAAAAGCAGTTTATAACTCACCTAAACCCCAAAATAGCTTTAAAACAAATTAAACAATGCCTAAAAGCAGTTTATAACTCACCTAAACCGAATACAAAATACTGTATGAAAATCATAAAAAATAAGTCTGGAAATAATCCTACAGTAAACTGTATGCCAAAATGGCAATGTTCACCCCACTATGACTAAAACACATTAATCTAAGACTAAAACAGTTTATAAATCAACCTAAACACAAAACCTAAGTCAAAAATATCACCAAAATTGGTTTTACAAAATCCACCGCCATGGTTATAGCAGGTGTGGCCATTGTTGGGCAGGGCAGGGTGGTACAGTACTGTATTGCTACAGCATGATACAGTATATACTGTATTGCTACAGCATGATACAGTATATACTGTATTGTTACAGCATGATACAGTATATACTGTATTGCTACTGGCATCGCTAGGCCAGGCTATCGCATCTACGGCTATTGTATCTCAGGTTCTACCTCTACTGACTTTTTTCTGTAGGTTGTATAATAACTTATGTGGCAGGTGGGGGCGCTCACCATCCACTCACTCGATGTAGTGCTGCCCTCGGGTGTCTGTCCTTTCCTCTCCTTCATTCTCCTTTCCTTCCATCCTCTTCTGTCTTTCCTTCATTTTTTCCTCTTCCTTCTGCCTAGTAGTGACTTTATGCTCCCTCTTCTGTCTTTCCTTCATTCTTTCCACTTCCTTCTGCCTGTGGGTGATTCTACACTGAGTGACAAGCCAAATGGTTTCCTGTACACCAGGAAACCATTTACTACGCTGGGTGGTAACCATATAACCAGATTATGGTGCCTGGTGGTTTAGTGGGTAATTATGGTGCTCCAGACAGTGAAGGTTCATATCCAAGGGGTGGTTGGGGTTTATTGCTCATGTAATGCCACTCAGGGATGAATGAGGCTGGTCACTCTCATCTTAAATGTCAGGACCAACTTGCCTAGCCCCGGGCTGCTACGCTGCTCATGGGGCAATGTAGGATTGGATGATGGATGGCTGTACTGTATAATAACTTATAAAACAACTACCAGTACCAATATATTTTTGTGGTGTTACTCCTGGTGTATATAGGATGGGGGCGTAACAGCCTGTCATGGTGTGGCAAGGGCTACCACTCACAAAAACGGTAACACCCGCTGCTATAGGCCAACCAGCCAGGTTTGCACAACTGACAAGTAACGCCTTTGGGTTTCACCGTTGCATTGCGGTAGCCTAGAGGCGATTTTTTTTGGTTTTAATCAGTTTTTTTTTTTTTTTTTTTTCCAGTGCATTATGGTAGGAATAATGTGTTTTTTCTCAACACTGCATTATGGTTGAGGTGATCTTTATTATTTATTCATTTTTGACTGGTGATTTATTATTATTATTATTATTATTATTATCTGTTATTATTACTACATTTCTGTTTTATTTTATTTGTGCATGTGTATTATGGGCTGGTGTTTTCCAGTTTTCCAGCAGTCACAGGCCAGGATTCGGGAGGCCATTCAGAATTAGTGTTGGTTACGGTTAGGATCAAATTCCAAAAGCCAAGGCTGGCTTAGGTTAAACAGAGGGAACAATATTGCATGCTTCTGGCCTTGGATTCCTTCTTCCTTGCATGAAAAAAAAAAAATAAAAAAATAAAATACAAACTATCTATCTATCTATTGTCAGATGCCTCAATCCCATAAGGGGTGGCCACAAACAAATCACCTCCATGTTGCCATGTCCCCTGCCATTTCGCTGCCCTGCTCCCAGCTCACACACCCGTCTCATATACCTCTCCACTCCATCCCTCCATCTCATCCTTGGCCTCCCCCTCGCTCTCCCCCCCTCCACCTCATTCACATACACTCTCCTTGTCAGTCTCTCACTCTCCATCTTCTCCACTGTAGGTTAATGTATCAAATGCCATCTTATAATACACTTTTTTTGCATTAGATAAAAAGGTTAGCATTAAATTATTTGCATTTTCAGCATTAAAAATGAAAATGGCAACCATCATCCACTCACCTGATGTAGTGCTGCCTACTTCTTCCTTCACCTTTGTCATTCTCTCTCTGTGTCTGTCCTCCCCTCTTTCTATTTCTCATCATCATCCACTCACTTGATGTAATGTAACCTACTTCTTCCTTCACCTTTATCATTCTTTTTCTGTGTCTGCCCTCCTCTCTTCCTCTTTCTCACCATCATCCACTCACTTGCTGTAGTGTTGCCTACTTCTTCCTTCACCTGTATCATTCACTTTTTCTGTGCCTGTCCTCCTCTCTTCCAATTTCTCACCATCATCCACTCACTTGATGTAGTGCTGCCTACTTCTTCCTTAGCCTTTATCATTCTTTTTCTGTGCCTGTCCTCCTCTCTTCCTATTTCTCCCTTCTTTCCTGTCACTTCTTATTGCTTTTTTTTCCTTTACAGGTGGCTTTACATTGAGTGACAAGCCAAATGGTTTCCTGTAAGCCAAGAAACCATTTACAACGCTGGGTGGTAACCATATAACCAAACCATACGTGCTGCCTACGTGTCAACAAGTGGGTAGGTGGAGGGTTAGTGCCCCTCCCCGTAAAACAACTAACTCAAATGGCCGCCCCTGACCTGATTATGGGGTCTGGTTGTAGGTAGATAGATGGATAGATAGATAGGAAAATAAAGACAAAAGTAAAGGGTTAGGATAGAATTTTTTTACATTTTCAAAAAAGTAAATAAATGGGTTGGGTAGAATTTTGTTCATTTTCAACATTAAAAAGACAAAAGTGGATTAGGTTAGAAATTGTTTGCTTGTTCATAATATAAAAAAAAATGGATTTGGACTTTTTCTTCATTTTCAAAAAAAAAAAAAAATGAAATGGGTTAGGATTGATTTTTTTTCACGTCCAACATTGAAAAGAAAAAAATGGGTTAGGATAGAATTTTTTTTTTTTTAATTTTCAGCATAAAAATATATGGGTGAGAAGAGGATGAGGACTTTTTTTTTTTTTAGAATATAAAAAGGAGAGAATTTTTTGGATTTTCAGCACAAAAAAGGGGGTTAGGTTAGAATTTTTTCCATCTTCAAAAAAAAAAAAAAAGGGGGGGGGCTTAAGATAACCATTTTTTTGCATTTTCATCCTTAATATGTTTATTTCTATGTTTATTAAACTAGCCTTATGTTGTCAGTGTTTATATATATATTAAGGTAACCTCTTTTTGGAATTACCTTTATATATATTAAACTGTATTTGGTAGCAAGACTCATGGCAGGGGTTGGGGGCCAGCACTGCCACACAATGGCAGGGGTTGGGGGCCAGCACTCCCACACAATGGCAGGGGTTGGGGGCCAGCACTGCCACACAATGGCAGGGGTTGGGGGCCAGCACTGCCACACAATGGCAGGGGTTGGGGGCCAGCACTCCCACACAATGGCAGGGGTTGGGGGCCACCACTCCCACACAATGGCAGGGGTTGGGGGCCACCACTCCCACACAATGGCAGGGGTTGGGGGCCACCACTCCCACACAATGGCAGGGGTTGGGGGCCACCACTCCCACACAATGGCAGGCAGTTGGAAGTTTTGGCTGCCATGGATGTCAACAAATTGTGCCTCATTTGCCATACACCAGATGGTGATGTGATGGATGTGAGAGAATTTACTGTGCTGTACTCTGAGATGGTCTGGCCGTGTGGACACAATGGAGAATGAGAGACTGACTAGGAGAGTGTATGTGAGGTGGTGGAGGGAAGGATAAGTGGGAGACCAAGAATATGGTGGAGGGATGGGATAGGGAGGATGGAGAGTGAGAGACTGACTAGGAGAGTGGATATGAATGAAGATGTGGAGGAGAAGAAAAAACAAAAAACAAGGATAAGATGGAGGGCTGGGCTGGGGAGGTATTAGGGAAGATCCTGGTGACCTGGTGAAAGGGCTGGCTAATAGCAGAGCACAGGCTGACATGGAGGTGGTTTGTTTGTGGCCACCCCTTGTGGGATTAAGGCAGCTAGCCATAGATAGACAAATAAATAGACAGACAGGTGTATTATGTAGTGTAATATATGTATTTTTTTCAGGCTGGTGATGGTGGGTGAAGTTGTTGCTGCCACATGGGGGAAGGGCAGCCTGATGGCGTACAGGACCCGGGATTAACGTGGCTGCAAGGTCAGTGTTTGGCCCATAAGGTTTTAGGACAAGTTGCTTTTCAAATTCCATAAGTTAAGGCTGGGGAGAGAGGGTGGAGGGGAGAGAGGGTGGAGGGGAGAGAGGGTGGAGGGGAGAGAGGGTGGAGGGGAGAAAGGGTGGAGGGGAGAGAGGGTGGAGGGGAGAGAGGGAGGGAGAGGATGAGATGGAGGGATGGAGAAGAGAGGTACAGGAGAGAAGGAGATGTGAGCTGGGGGGAGGGCAGTGAAATGGCAGGGGACAGGGTGACATGGAGGCTATTTGTCTGTGGGCAGCCCTCATAAGATTAAGGGCTATAGATATATAGAGAGATAGATACTGTAGATTAATGGATAAAATGCCTTCTTTTTATCTATCTAGTGCCAGTTGCCTCACTCCCATAAGGGGTAGCCACAAACAAATCGCCTCCATGTTGCCCTGTCCCCTGCCATTTCACTGCCCTCCCCTAAACATATACCCCCTTCCCTCATATACCTCTCCCCTCCCTCTCATCCTTGGTCTCCCCCTCCACCTCACTCACACACACTCTCCTGGTCAGTCTCTCACTCTTGTCCACTCCATCCCTCCACCTGGTTTTGGTTAATTAAATGAGGTTAGATTTTTTTTTTTGGGGGGGTGGAAGAGGAGAAGCACAAAAATGAGTCATATGTGTAAAGGTAAATAAAAAAAATGTTGCTGTATCCAAAAAATTCATGTTTAGTCCAAAAGTGTGTGTGTGTGTGTGTGTGTGTGTGTGTGTGTGTGTGTGTGTGTGTGTGTGTGTGTGTGTGTGTTACCAGTATATAGTCTGATGTATATATGGATGTATTTATATATGTGTGTGTGTGTGTGTGTGTGTGTGTGTGTGTGTGTGTGTGTGTGTGTGTGTGTGTGTGTGTGTGTATTATTTAGTCTCATGTATGTATTTTTTCAGGGTGGTGGTGCTGGCTGCTGGTGTCAGGAGTAGTTGGGCAGATGAGTGCACAGTCTGGTGGTGGATGGCACTTGGCATTGAGGTATTGGCAGGGGTAGTGCTGTACTGATGCATATTTACCACAGTATATGCATGGAGAGTGAGAGACTAACTAGGAGAGTGCATGTGAGTGAGGTGGAGGGTGGGAGAGGGAGGCCAAGGATGAGATGGAGGGATGGAGTGGAGAGGTATATGAGAGAGGGGGGGTTGTGTGAGTTGGGGGGATGGAGAGTGAGAGACTAACTAGGAGAGTAAGTAGATATAGATACATAGATAGATATTTAGACAGATAGATAAATAGATAGATGGATGATTCTATTGGTCATCATCATCATCATCATCAGCACCTCCTTTCCCAAACTGGATAGATAAATAAGGAGATAGATAGATAGATAGATGGGTCAAGAGGTACATGAGTAGATAGATGGGTAAATAGATAGATAGATATGTAGATAGATAGCTAAATAAATATAGACATTGATATATTTATTCGTTTAGATAGATAGCTGGGTAAATAGGATGGTAAGTAGGGAAATGGCTAGATAGATAGATAGATATGTAGATAGCTAAATAGATAGATAGACAAACATTGATATATTTATTCATTTAGATAGATAGATAAATAGATAGATAGCTGGGTAAATAGGATGGTAAGTAGAGAAATGGCTAGATTGATAGACAGATATATAGATAGATAGCTAAATAGATAGATAGACAAACACTGATATATTTATTCGTGTGTGGAAACAGCTCCTGAAATATTAAACATTTACCCTCTATAAGTTCTCTTATAGTGGTAGGTGGTGGCCACCATCATCCACTCACTTGATGTAGTGCTGCCTACTTCTTCCTTAGCCTTTATCATTCTTTTTCTGTGCTTGTCCTCCTCTCTTCCTATTTCTCCCATCTTTCCTGTCACTTCTTATTGCTTTTCTTTCCTTTACAGGTGGCTTTACATTGAGTGACAAGCCAAATGGTTTCCTGTAAGCCAGGAAACCATTTACAACGCTGGGTGGTAACCATATAACCAAACCATACGTGCTCCCTACGTGTCAACAAGTGGGTTGGTGGAGGGTTAGTGCCCCTCCCCGTAAAACAAATAACTCACAGTCAAATGGCCACACTTTACGGGATTATGGCGTCTGGCAATAGACAGATAGGTTACTAGTCAAGTCAACCCTCCAATCTGATCACTAACAATTATAATCCAATTTTTATTTGTTCTTTCATCTGAGGGAACTGGCCAATCCCATAGCTGGAATACTGTACTTAGTTGAGGTAGGAATGAGTCTCCTTGGTTACTAGTCAAATCAACCCTCCAATCAGACTACACTTGGCCATCAACTGAGCTGAAAGGGGTTAAGGATCTTTGTTATGAAGTAGGAATGAGTCTCCTTGGTTACTAGTCAAATCAACCCTCCAGTCTGATCACTAACAAATATAATCCAATTTTCATTATTTATATTTTATGATGACAGTGGCAGTGATGATGGTGATGACAGTGGCAGTGATGATGGTGATGACAGTGGCAGTGATGATGATGGTGATGATGACAGTGGCAGTGATGATGATGATGATGATGATAACAGTGGCAGTGATGATGGTGATGACAGTGGCAGTGATGATGATGATGATGACAGTGGCAGTGATGATGATGATGATGATAACAGTGGCAGTGATGATGGTGATGACAGTGGCAGTGATGATGATGATGATGATGACAGTGGCAGTGATGATGATGATGATGATAACAGTGGCAGTAATAATGGTGATGACAGTGGCAGTGATGATGCTGATGATGATGATGACAGTGGCAGTGATGATGATGATGATGACAGTGGCAGTGATGATGATGATGATAACAGTGGCAGTTATGATGGTGATGACTGGCAGTGATGATGATGATGCTGATGACAGTGGCAGTGATGATGATGATGACAATGGCAGTGATGATGATGATGATGATGATGATAACAGTGGCAGTAATGATGGTGATGACTGGCAGTGATGGTGATGATGATGATGACAGTGGCAGTGATGATGATGATATATGATAACAGTGGCAGTAATGATGGTGATGACTGGCAGTGATGATGATGATGCTGATGACAGTGGCAGTGATGATGATGATGATGATGATGATAACAGTTGCAGTAATGATGGTGATGACTGGCAGTGATGATGGTGGTGGTGGTGGTGGCAGTAATGATGATGATGATGATGATGATGATGACTTACAGTGATTATGATAATGTTGGGTATTTCAGAGCAAAATATTAATACTGCATTTTGCTTTCCAGGACTGTGTGGTGATGATGATGATGATGATGATGATGAAGGGTATTTCAGAGCAAAATATTAATACTGCATTTTGCTTTCCAGGTGGTGATGATGATGATGATGATGATGATGATGATGACGACAACGACAACAACGATGATGAAGAAACACTTGGATCCAGCAAATAGCTACCATCCACTCAGATAGTGGAGCTGCTGGTTTAGACAAGATTAGCAACAACAACAACTATATACACCACCGACGGAGAGAGAAAATTTAGAGGCATGACTAAGGATGAGATGGAGGGTGAGAGACTAACTAGGAGAGTGTGTGTGAGTAAGGTGGAGGTGGGGAGATTGAGGGGGAGACCAAGGATGAGATGGAGGGATGGAGTGGAGAAGATGGAGAGTGAAACTGACTAGGAGAGTGTATGTGAGTGAGGTGGAGGGGGGAGAGGGAGGGGGAGATCAAAGATGAGATGGAGGGATGGAGTGGAGAGGATAGAAAGTGAGAGACTGACTAGGAGAGTGTGAGTGACGTTGATAGGAAGAGGGGGGAGGGGGTGACCAAGGATGAAGTGAAAGGATAGAGTGAAGAGACATGTGAGAGAGGAGATGAGAGACTGACTGGGAGAGTGTGTGTGAGGTGGAGGGGGGGAGAGGGAGGTGAGGTAGAATGATAGAGTGGAGGGATATATGAGGGGGGGGGAGTGTGAGTTAGAGGGATGCCAGCCAAATCGTGAGGGACAGGGGGACATGGAGGTGATTTGTTTGTGGCCACCCCTTATAGGATTAAGGCATCTGGCTATAGATAGATAGATACTTTGGATTTAGAATAGTGTTGTTGTTATGGGCCTAGCGTAGCCTTAAAGCCCACTGCCAAAGGACAAATTGGACTAGTAACCAAGGAGACTCATTGCTGCCTCATAACTCACTGACTGGAGGGTAAATTGGACTAGTAACCAAGGAGACTCATTGCTGCCTCTTAACTCACTGACTGGAGGGTAAATTGGACTAGTAACCAAGGAGACTCATTGCTGCCTCATAACTCAACTGACTGGAGGGTAAATTGGACTAGTAACCAAGAAGACTCATTGCTGCCTCATAACTCACTGACTGGAGGGTAAATTGGACTAGTAACCAAGGAGTTTCAGTCCTAGTTCATCTCCTCTAATGGAAATAACATTAAAAGTGAAGTTTATAGCAGACAAAAGTGATAGGGATGTTTATGTCAGGATTCCAGGGGCTTGATTGGTGAGTGAGTGAGGGTGTGGCCCATTCAGTTGAGTGCACTTTGGCCTTTCTTTTTTTTTCCAACTCCTAAGATGGGAAAAGCGGTGTGGATTGATGGTGATGAGGCTTACAGTGACAGTGATGATGATGATGATTGTGGTGATGACAGTGGCAGTGATGATGATTGTGGTGATGACAGTGGCAGTGATGATGATGATGGTGATGACAGTGGCAGTGGTGATGATGATGATGATGGTGATGACAGTGGTAGTGATGATGATGATGATGATGGTGATGACAGTGGCAGTGGTGATGATGATGATGATGGTGATGACAGTGGTAGTGATGATGATGATGATGATGGTGATGATGATTAAAATGACAGTGGCAGTGATGATGATGATGATAATGATGATGATTACAATGACTGGCAGTGATGATGATGATGATGATGATTACAATGACAGTGGCAGTGATGATGATGATAATGATGTGATGATTTCAGAGCATTATATTAATGCTGCTTTTTGCCTTCCAGGAGTGTGTGTGGGGTGATGATGATGATGATGATGATGATGATGATGACAATGACGATGAAGAAACAGCCGTATCCAAGAGACATGTACCATCCACTCAGATAGTGGAGTCGCTCACAGTGGCCAGATCAGCAATAATAAGTACACCACAGACAGAGACATGTACCATCCACTCAGATAGTGGAGTGGGTCACAGTGGCCAGATCAGCAATAATAACAAGTACACCACAGACAGAGGCACAATTTACAGGTATGACGGAGGATGAGATGGACGGTGAGAGACTAACTGGGAGAGTGTGTGTGAGTAAGGTGGAGGTGGGGAGAGGGAGGGGAAGACCAAGGATGGGATGGTGGGATGGAGTGGAGAGGATGGGGAATGAGAGACTAACTAGGAGTGTATGTGAGTGGGGTGGAGAGTGGTGGAGGGGGAGACCAAGGGTGAGATGGAGGAATCGAGTGGAGAGGACAGAGAATGAGAGACTGACTAGGAGAGTGTATGTGAGTGAGGTGGAGAGGGAGACCAAGGATGAGATGGCAGGGATGAAGAGGATGGAGTGAGAGACTGACTAGGAGAGTGTGTGTGAGTGAGGTGGAGGGGGAGACCAAGGATGAGATGGAGAGATGGAGTTGAGAGGATGGAAAATGAAAAACTGACTAGGAGAGTGTGTGTGAGGTGGAGAGGGAGAATGAAATAATACAAAAAAACAAGATTAAAAAACAAAGAAATCAACAACAAGGGTGACACACACACACACACACACACACACAAGCACACACCTGTAAAGATACAATTAGGTAAGAACACACACACACACACACACACACACACACACACACACACACACACACACGCACATTCCAACATCTTATTTATTTTCTTGGCTATATATTGTTAGAATCAGGTATATTTCATAACACTTTCTCACCTGCAATTTATTTTGTCTCCTGCACCTTAACATCTTTTTGTAAGCTACTTATTTATGTTGACTGAAAGTAGATAATACAAAATGGTGCTGGCGCCAGGTATATCTATCTGTTTATCTATCTGTCTGCCTATCTATCTATCCATGTACAGAATTACTTTAATTTAACTGCTGTCTCAGTGTTTGAAATTCCTGGGACTTCTGCATCAATCTATCCATCTATCTGTCTATCTACCAATCTATCTATCCATCTATCTGTCTGTCTATCTATCCATCTATGTCTGTCTACCTATCTATCTATCCATCTATCTGTCTGTTTACCTATGTCTATCTACCTATCTATCTATCCATCTATCTGTCTGTCTACCAATCTGTCTACCCATCTATCTGTCTGTCTACCAATCTATCTATCCATCTATCTGTCTACCAATCTGTCTACCCATCTATCTGTCTGTCTACCAATCTATCTATCCATCTATCTGTCTGTCTACCTATCTATCTATCCATCTATCTGTCTGTCTACCTATCTATCTATCCATCTATCTGTCTGTCTACCTATCTATCTATCCATCTATCTGTCTGTCTGTCTATCCACCTATGTCTGTCTACCAATCTATCTATCTGTCTATCTACCTACCTATCTATCCATCTATCTGTCTGTCTACCTATCTATCTGTCTATCTACCTATCTATCCATCTATCTGTCTATCTACCTATCTATCTATCTGTCTGTCTACCTATCTATCTATCCATCTATCTGTCTCTCTATCTATCCATCTAATTATACTTTCATTTATCTATCAATGTTTAAATTCTCGTTCCATTGACATCTATCTATCTATCTACAGTATATACCTATTTATCTATCTACCTACCTACCTATCTTTCTATCTATTGCAACATGCCTTAATCCCAGAGTGGGTGGCCACAAACAAATCAGCTCCACATCACCCTGTGCTAGGCCATCAGACTGGCATCCCTCTAAGTCACACACCATCATCATTCATATATCTCTCCACTCCATCCCTCCATCTCATCCTTGGTCTCCCACTCCACCTCACTCACACTCTTCTAGTTAGTCTCTCATTCTCTATCCCTCCCCTTTCCACCTCACTCACATACTCTCCTAGTCAGTCTCTCATTCTCCAGCCTCTCCATACTTCCACCATCATCATCATCATCATTCAAGCCACTGGAATCCTGACTACACCCCACAGCCATACACATACACACATACAAAAACCTACACATACATAAACATCCAAACAAACAACAACAACATATAAAAATATATACATACATACATACATACACAAATATATACATACATACATACATACATACAGTATACATACATACATGCTTCACACCCAAATAAACAAACACAATATACTATACATCACTAGCCAGTAAAAATATGTACATACATACATACATACATAACATAACATAAACAAACATAATATACTGTACATCACTGTCCAATAAAAATACATACATACATATATAAATACATACATACACACATACACATACATACATACACACATACACATACATAATATACTGCACATCACCAGCCAATAAAAATAAATAAGATATCAATAATGCTCATATTCACGCCAGTTATGGAAGCTCCCTAACATCTCTTCCTAAGTGATTTATTTTGCTTATTTCAGCTTACTGTCCTATTCTGTGCTCCATACATCCTTCCCATATCACCATATTCAGCATAAACTTCCCTAACACCTTTTCTTAAGTGATTTATTTTGCTTATTTCAGCTTACTGTGCTATTCTGTGTTCCATACATCCTTCCCACATCACCATACTCTGCATTAACTTCCCTAACACCTTTTCCTAAGTGGTTTACTTTATTACACCTTACTGTTCTCTTCTGTGTTCCATAAATCCTTTCAATATCACCATACTCTGCAAAAAGTTCCTTAATGCCTTTTCCTAAGTGATTTACTTTGTTTATTACACCTTACTGTCCTCTTCTGTTCCATACATCCTTCCAATATTACTATACTCTGCATAAAATTCCTTGATACCTTTTCCTAAGTGGTTTATTTTATTATGCTTTACTATCCTCTTCTGTGTCATATAAATCCTTCTAATATCACCACACTTTGCATAAATCACACACAAAGGATACTAACCAGCCATATCCAAAAATAAACAGCCAAGGAGGAGGTGTTAGGGAGCTTCCATACCCAAAAAGAATACCAGCCTATCTGACTAATAACCAAGGGCTCCTACCCTCCTCATGGGGCAACGTAGGATTGGATGATGATGGATTGATGGATGATTATCATCATCATCATCATCCATCCATCCATCCATCATCCAATTCTACGTTGCCCCATGAGGAGCGTAGGAACCCGGGGCTAGGTAATTTGGTCTTGACATTTACAATGAGATTGGCCAGCCTCACTCATCCCTGAGTGGCATTACATGAGCAATAAACCCCAACCATCCCTTGGATATAAACCTTCACCGGCTCAATCCGATTGGAGCGCAATAATTACCCACTAAACCACCAGGTGCCAAAATTTGGTTATATGGTTACCACCCAGCGTAGTAAATGGTTTCCTGGTGTACAGGAAACCATTTGGCTTGTCACTCAGTGTAGAGTCACCCACAGGCAGAAGGAAGAGGAAAGAATGAAGGAAAGAAAGACAGAAGAGGGAGTGTAAAGTCACCCGTAGGCAGAAGGACAAGGAAAGAATGAAGGAAAGAAAGACAGAAGAGGATGGAAGGAATGGAGAGAGGAGAGGAAAGGGCAGACACTCGAGAGCAGAACTGCATCGAGTGAGTGGATGGTGAGCGCCCCCACCTACCACACAGTTATTATTATTATTATCATTATTATTATTATTGTTATTATTATTAGAGGTAGAGGTAGACCGAGGATGAGGTGAAGGGATGGAGTTGAGAGGTATATGAGGGAGGGGGGGTGAGGTGGGGAGAAGGCAGTCAAATGGTGGGTGACAGAGCGACTTGGAGGCGTTTCGTCTGCGGCCACCCTTTGCGGGATTAGGGCGTCGGGCTATAGATACATAGAGAGATAGATTATTACTATTATTATTATTATTATTATTACTATTATTATTATTATTATTATTACTATTATTATTATCATTATCATTATTATTATTATCACCATCATTAATATTATCATTATTATTATTATTATTACTGTTATTATTATTATTATTATTATTACTATTATTATTATTATTATTATTTTAATTATTATTATTAGCTCAGTGGCAAAAAAAGACAGTACTATGGCTCTACATCCTTTCCATACTACTTCTTTGTGACTAGCATCATATTCCAGTGTTAATTTATTGTTACAGCATTCAAGATGGAGAGATGGCAATTTTAGGCCAAGTTAGAGTAAAAAGAGTATAGCACTTCTTTGTGACTAGCATCATATTCTAGTGTTAATTTATTGTTACAGCATTCAAGATGGAGAGATGGCAATTTTAGGCCAAGTTAGAGTAAAAAGAGTATAGCACTTCTTTGTGACTAGCATCATATTCTAGTGTTAATTTATTGTTACAGCATTCAAGATGGAGAGATGGCAATTTTAGGCCAAGTTAGAGTAAAAAGAGTATAGCACTTCTTTGTGACTAGCATCATATTCTTGTCTGCCATTATAACACAAGGTTTTAGCGTATGGCCACAGCTACACAAAATATGTCGGTGGCGTGGTGCTACTGGGAGAGTGTAAAATTGTGCATAGTCTACGTGTGTTTGTGCAGGGAGTCTGGTAATACACGTGTGTTTGTGCACAGAGTCTGGTAATATACTGATGCCAAGATAGCAGCGGTTTGGGTGACTATACTGACAGACCATTGAACACATTTTCACCTCCCAGCAGTCTGAATGAGGTCCTGTTTCCAACCAATAGAACCATTAATACTGAGAACGATGCATTTAGATACCTAAAGTAGTGAGTGTTTTATGCACCGTGTCATTACACTGGCTTAACTAGCATAACACAACCAAGGATAAGTTGGACCTACGGTAGGATAAAGGTTGAGTGCTGCTGGAGCGTCCAAGTAAACGTATGCATCAGCACCTGGATGGTAAAACCCAACCACCGCGCATTAGGCAAATATCCCGGGGTTCCGAAACTACCCCACGTCATCCAGTAGATTTGCAGAAGGTAACTGATAAGGCTGCAATCTCGTCGTAGTGATGCGGTCTGATACTGAAGTCAATATCAGGTCTCCTTACCCATTATACGTGTAATGGCCGGAGGTGTGTGTGTGTGTGTGTGTGTGTGTGTGTGTGTGTGTGTGTGTGTGTGTGTGTGTGTGTGAGAGAGAGAGAGAGAGAGAGGAGATTTTCAGTCCTCGGAGGTATTTGCCTAATACGCGGTGGTTGGGTTTTACCATCTAGGTGCTGATGCACCAATGTTGCTTACGTTTACTTGGACGCTCCAGCAGCACTCAACCTTTATCCTACCGTAGGTCCAACTTATCCTTGTGCTAGTTAAGCCTGTGTAATGACACGGTGCATAAAACACTCACTACTTTAGGTATCTAATTGCATCGTTCTCAGTATTAATGGCTCTATTGGTTGGAAACAGGACCTCATTCAGACTGCTGGGAGGTGAAAATGTGTTCAATGGTCTGTCAGTATAGTCACCCAAACCGCTGCTATCTTGGCATCAGTATATTACCAGACTCTGTGCACAAACACACGTGTATTACCAGACTCCCTGCACAAACACACGTAGACTATGCACAATTTTACACTCTCCCAGTAGCACCACGCCACCGACATATTTTGTGTAGCTGTGGCCATACGCTAAAACCTTGTGTTATAATGGCAGACAACGGACAGACATGTGTGGTAAAGGAAATATTGCTCCCTCTGGATGAACAGTGTGTGAGCGTAGACACACGATTAAATAGTTTAATGCGTCTGGAACTAAGGAGGGCCTGAATGTGTAATACTTGTATGAAAACTAATGTATGAATGTTTTAAAGAGAGTATAATGAACGATGATCAATGTTTGTGGATGTGTCACAAATATCCAGACTAACGAAATAGCACCTCGAAGAAAGCGACATCATTTGTGGACTGAACACCCGTAACACCGTTATTTCAATTTTTATAATACAAAATATCCATTCATTATGCAAATACAGTATCTCATTACCTCCGCGTGGTCCATCAGTATGATGGCTGCACAACATGTTCTCACAACAAGCCAACAGCTGTCCAACAATGAAAATAGCTATAATCCTATGCAACAGGACATCTACTTATACCATGGTTTGCGAATATAATGACTGTTTTTGCTCACAGTAAAACGGACTGGATGATGCACAACATGGCATGACCGTTGTGTCACATGGATAATCATGAATCATTTATGGCCACCCTGGTTCAGCCACAAAAATGTTCCAGCAGTTGAGTCGCACACTCGCTATACTCAGGTGCACCACGTTTCGAGACACCGGACATCACATTTTCTAACAATTATGCACAACTACAGTTGTTCACCACATTGTATGACGAACATTAAGACTCCAACCTTCATCCAATACACGTTATTGCATACGGAACTACAGATCATCTCAGAACATATGAATAATCACACCCTTCATCTTTCTAAACGAAACACGACGAAGTTCCAAGACATGCGCCCCCACCACCTGTCCCCCCTCCCCTCCGTTCCACCTCGCCTCACAGTCATGTCAGAGAAACAATGGGAGCCAATGGCATTACTATTTGTTTTTCTCTCTACCTTCCACTATACATACTTGACAAACACTTGTATCTGCAGACAGAGTATGACTTGATAGAACATTGTTTCTGTGGGTACTAGATACTGTAGCGGAGGGGAAGCTCTGCCTGGTCTGCCCATTCACTTGCTATTACTACGATGTAAACAAACACAGTGGTGCCACATTTCACCAAAACACCACCCGCTGTACTCGTTAGAAGTGGAGGTAACTGTACCTCCTCCATCCCTCCTTTGTCTACCTCCTCCCCGCCTCCCACACCCATATCACGCACCCAACAAACCATAAGTTCATGAGGCCACTGATTACTTCCAAGGGGCCGTCAGTCTATTGGCATAAACATCATTTTCAATCTCCATTTTGTCTTCCACTAATTATTTTCATCTCGCCATTTTTCCCTCTGCTCGGTCTCAATCCTCTTCCCACTCATTCTCTTTCTTCTCTCCTTTTCCTCACTGTTTTTCTTTTACCCCCTTTCTTGACGTCATACCGTAGAGTATGTCTCTTATGTTGTTTCCTTATCTCCACGCAATCCTCTTTATTTCATTGCTTTATTTTCATTCTCATTTTTTTTTTAATTCCCTCACCCCCCTTCTCTCTCAACGGGCAACGGTTGACAGCTCCTGCATGTGATAACGAGGGATGCACTGTTTTCATGGGTGTGTAAGTAATTGCTAGGAAGATAAGAGAGTTCAGATTAAAAGGGAGAAAGGAAAGAGAAGTAGAGGACAGGAAGGGGGGATGGAGACAGAGAGGAGAGACAGGAGGAAGGAATTAAGGGAGAAGTACGGTAAAGAAGACAGAGGAAGTAGAAATGAAAGCTGGAAAGACAAAGTCATCAGCAGAAAACACGAAGGAGAGAGATAGGCTTCACGATGAGAAGGCGAAAGAATAAGAATGGAATGAGAAACAAACACAAAACTCTACGGCCCCACTGCAAAGCTTGCGACTCTACCAGCAACCGCCCAATACATCCACAGTTTGCCCTAAAACGATATCCGTAAATTCACTCTACAGTATTTAGCTCTACACTGTGTTCTATGATCCCTTTAATCATAGTCTCCTACTCCTCATTCTCCAAAGAGAAAAGCCGCACGTTTCCCACTCCCAACTGAGATGGTTGGGAAAAACTGAAGGTATAGACTGAGAGGATAAAAAGTGAGGTCATTTAGATGCTACTTTTTTTTTTTTTTTTTTTTAATGGGGGCGAAGATGCACTTGACAGGCTGGTGATCACTGGCTAAAGGCAACATTACTTCATAATCTCTTTACTCGTTAGCATTAATAATTGACAACATATATCCTATGGGGAAATTTGGGTTAGTAAATGTTATTCGGACATGTTGCATTCAGCCAATCATCACCAACCTGTCAAGTGCGTCTTCGCCTCAATTTAAAAAAAAAAAATGAGTATAGTACGCAAAGAGAAAGGGACAGAACGGGAGGACAGGAAGGGAAAGAATGGAGGAATTCAAAGGAGATAAAAACAAAGAATGAGAGGAGCAAAAATAATTGATATAACTTGGGGCTCCCCCAGAGGGAGAATCACACCAGCCGCGAGCCGATACATGTCTGGCGCGGCGCGGAATATGACCTTGACCTTGACCTACTTTCACCAATTTCGAACTCGACCGATATTTTCATCCATACACCTGTAAAATGTTGTGATGATATCTTGAGCGGCTGCGAAGTTACCGTGCTAAGACACACAGATAGACAAACTGAAAACAATACCAGCTTCGTTAACATGGATGGTAACTACCTGCTAGGTTCTCTCTCTCTCTCTCTCTCTGACGGCCCTAAAAGATAAAAAAGAAGTGTTCATCCAGGTGAGGCAGACCACCAATCCTGTACCCTTATCTGGCTTCAATCACCTCAACCTTCCCTCTAACCTTCTTCCACCATCATCTTTGTTCCCCCTCTCTCCACCTCCTCCTCTCCGTTCTTCCATTTTCCCTTTCTGTTTCTCTCCACCTCTCTCTCGATCATTTTTTTATCTCCTGTATCAACTTTTCCTGCCCATTCTCTTCCCTCCATTTTTTCTTTTTTTATGACCCGTATTCTCGTGGTTAAGGAAGCTCCCTAGCACCTTTTCCTTAGCGACTTATTTCTGTATATGGCTCGTTAATATCCTTTTGTACGTTATCTATACAGAAGATGGCGACATAAGAAAGATTTAAACACACAGCAAGGACAGTAAGGTCTAAAGTGCTAAATAAATCAATTAGAAACGTGTTAGGGAGCTTCCTTGGCCGACGAGAATACGGGCCTACATGTTCTTCCTGGTTTTTCCCATTTCATGCCTCACATCACTCAGATCTCTCTATCATTATTCATCTCTCGCTTTATCACTCTCTCTTCACTCAGATCTCTCTATCATTCTGCAACTCTCACTTTATCACTCTCTCTTCACTCAGATCTCATCTCTCTATCATTCTGCAACTCTCACTTTATCACTCTCTCTTCACTCAGATCTCTATCATTCTGCAACTCTCACTTTATCAATCTCTCTTCACTCAGATCTCTCTATCATTCTGCAACTCTCACTTTATCACTCTCTCTTCCCTCAGATCTCTCTATCATTCTGCAACTCTCACTTTATCACTCTCTCTTCACTCAGATCTCTCTATCATTCTGCAACTCTCACTTTATCACTCTCTCTTCACTCAGATCTCTCTATCATTCTGCAGCTCTCACTTTATCACCCTCTCTTCACTCAGATCTCTCTATCATTCTGCAACTCACACTTTATCACCCTCTCTTCACCCACTCTCAACGTGTCTAGTCATTAGGAAGGGAAGACTGTCGTGATGGTGGTGGTGACAGCTGCTAATTGGTGCCAAATACGTATCTCTTACCCGTTAATTCCCGTGGACTTTATTACCTGTTGGCGAGATAAGGTGTATTTTCATCCTTTTATGACGCCCCACTGCCAAAAAACGAACCCCCTTGCTTTTTTGCTGTGTAAAATGTCCGCATCGTGAAGGTTGTAACGTGCTTGTGTTATATACCGAGCCTTAGCCGACGTAAGATTCGTCAAAATCCATCATGTCTGTCTTACATTGCAAGCCTGTGGTAGAGGGATAAGTATTGTACGCCTAATATGGTATACACTGAGTTAAAGGAATGAAAAATACTACTCATGTACTCAACGCCAGAAAAAAAAAAATGCCGACGTGGAGTGTTCGTGCCTCTCTCTCTCTCTCTCTCTCTCTCTCCACCAAATCCATAATCCCTTCAAAAAACTGAAAGCTCCTCCACATTCTCCCTCGCTTCCACATCGCCCCACTCCTCATTCCCTACCCGTCCCTCCACCGGCTTGCCTACCCTCTCAGATAACATCCTATTCCCCTTCCACTTTACCATGATCCCCCTCAAGCCGATATCACAAGCCACTATTTCCCCCGCCATATCGCCTCCTCTCTACTACCAGTGCATGTTTATCCTGTACTGCTTCGTCACTAACTTCGGTATGTTTAAGCTGAGAAAACTGAATCACTCAGAATCGCTGTTCCAATCAAATGTTTCTTATCGTTCTGGTTTATTACTGTCTCGTTTGCCTTACTTGGCCCTAGGAACTGGGCTGATAATGAAGTAAAATACCTTTCCTTTACTGTATGACAGCTTTTTTAGATTATATAACGGTGTGGCACACTGACACTTCATGGGTATAGAAAGACGCTGTTCCCGAGTCTAATCTTGCATAAGCCTGGGAGGTGGAAACATTAATGGCGGCAATAATGTGGGCTGCGGGCTATAATCAAAGCACACCTTACACTGAAGTTACTTTCTATTTCTGCCATTACCAAACTTAACAGGATCTCGGGTACCTTCTCCTGGAGCTTTATCGAGCCACACCTTCCGCGGCACATATCATCGTCTCTAATTTGTCGATAATAACTTCGATAATCACATCTTTTTCGCAGGGCTCTGACGACGCAAGAAAACCAAGACGAAAATAAACCAAACTGGCAGCACAAGTGACGGAGAAATTGAGAACTGGGAAAGTGAAGAAAAAATATATATATATCCCATACTGGGGGGAAACAGAGTGAGCACTGACAAGAACGAAAGGTAATGAGAATAATGGCTGGAGAAAGAAAACTGAACATCATGAGAAAAGTAATGACGTGAGATAAGGGCTGAAAGATTACTTCAGTACCTCCCCCCCCCCCTTGTGGCAGCAGAGGAAAGGGCAGCGGGATAATGTAGATGCTTGCCTTGTGGGTGGCAGATGAAGGGGGGGGGGTGAACGAGGACCTGCTATTTAGTCGTCTATTAATCTCATCATTACAGTGGTACGTCCTTGGAGGAGTAAAATCGCATTCGACAGGAAAAAAAAAATGTAATAAGCGTGTTATTGGGGACAGGCTAGTTCCTTTACAATATCAATCCAGTTCTCATTGTGGATAATTCACTAATTCATCTTTCAGTACAGCCACCGTTGTTGCCAGAATTCACCAAAGTACACTGTAGTCCGGCCCTTACCTGCTGTCCCATAGTAAATCCTACACATGGGGATAAATGCAGTGAGTTACAAGTCTTGATTATATCTCCTTAATCTTACCTTCATCCTTTACTCAATATAGTGTAGGCTTCACTACCACTAAATTATGGTTGTGGCAGTCATCTGGAAGCTAAAGATAAGTATTTATATTTGCTGAGTGGTTATATCGGTGCCACCGCGTGAAGTCTTCATTCTTCATCACCGGATAACAGTGGTGATGACCTGACAGAGATACAACATACAGGAAGGACAGAAGATATCGCCTTAATGCAGTATATTAGTTTAATTATAGTGCAGAATGGGCATCCATCCGTTAACTACTCCAACAGCAACAACAACAACAACAACTACTACTACTACTACTGCTACTACTACTACTACTGCTACTACTACTATTACTACTACTGCTACTACTACTACTGCTACTGCTACTACTACTACTGCTACTACTACTACTACAACTCAACCACTACTACTACTGCTACTACTACTACTACAACTCAACCACGACTACTACTACTACATTACTATACTACTACTACTACATTACTATACTACAACTACTACTACTACTACTACTACATTACTGTACTACTACTACTATCACCACTACTTTTACTACCACAACTATTACTACTACTATTACAGCTGTTGCTACTACTACTACTACAACAGTACTATATTACTACTACTACTACTGTAACTCCTACTATTACTACTACTACTACTACTACTACAGTACTATATTACTATTACTACTACTACTACTACTACTACAATACTATATTACTACTACTACTACTACTACTACAGTACTATATTACTACTACTACTGTTACTACTACTACTACTACTACTGTTACTGTTACTACTACTACTACTACTACTACTATTACTACTACTACTACTCACTGAGTGTATCCTGGGATATCAGCTCTCCACACACCACCAATGTAATCATGTGGCCTTTACATAGGGATGCTGGCGTCTTTTTTGACCCAGTAGTATTGTTTTGTAAATGTTTTAAATCGGCATGCATATCGCAGCATTGGCTATACAGTTTCCTTGTTTTCTTTGAAAGGACAGAAAGACTCTGCACATCTTCTTTATTTATCAGTGTCTTGCAGAATTAGACACATGAAAATACCTTCCAAAGCATTTGGTTTTAGACGGTCCCCTAGAATATCAGTTTTAGTGCTAGATTCACGCACTGAAAAGCGCTGGTTTGAATCCCTGTTGTGTCTAATATATTGAAAAAAAAAAAATGTAGAACAGACGCTTAAATATATCTTTCAGTTAAATCAATTTCTCATTTCTCTGTAGCTCAGTCGTGTTAGTGCTGGTCTCACGCACCTGCGAGCGCTGATTCGAATCTCCGCAGTTACTGATTTATTAATGAAAATCTACCGGTAATAGACCCTTAAATATACCTTCCAGTATATTTAATTTTGAAACCATGTGTAGCTCAGTCGTTTGCGTACCGTGTCCACGCACTTTGGAGCGCTGGTTTGAATCCCCGCAGTTTCTAATTTAATAATAAAAATCTGTTTGCATTAGACGCTAAAATACACCTTCCATCGTATATATTTCTCTATGATTCCATAGCCCAGTCGCTTAGGTGCTGGTCTTACGCACGTAAGATAGTTGGTTCGAATCCCCGCAGCTTCTAATTTAATAATAAAAATCTGTCTGCATTAGACGCTTAAATATACCTTCCATCGTATAAAATTCTCTATGATTCCATAGCCCAGTCGCTTAGGTGCTGGTCTGACGCACGTAAGATAGTTGGTTCGAATCCCCGCAGTTACTAATTTATTAATAAAAATCTGCCGGTATTAGACGCTTAAATATACCTTCCAACATATAAAATTTTACTGACCTCGATGAAAGCTGTTGGTTCCGCTGTTGTCTCCTGGCACTTCCAAGCGCTTGGTACTTCTCGCGGCTTCCATACAGTGAAAGAGGATCCTCTGCTGACCCGTATTTGGTCATCTGGCCTTGCGGGTGGGACTGCTGACCCTGACTGCTGCCCTTCATTGGGTGGCTCAATTGGTTGCCTTCAATCGGGTGACCTAGGGTGGGATTGCTGACCCTAACTGCTGCCCTTAATTGGGTGACCTAGGGTGGGATTGCTGACCTTAAGTGCTGCCCTTAATTGGGTGACCTTAGGTGGGATTTACTGCCTCTGACTGCTGCCCTTAACTGGGTGGGACAAAACAAGATGGGTGGGAAGAAGCTGTTGAAGGGGCTGAAGGCAGGGAAGAAAGGGATAGTGAAGGGAGTTAAGAGGGTGAAGAGGAAGGTTGGAAAGGTAATAGGTGGTGTTGGTGATGCCATGAGGGGGGTTGGGGAGTGTGTGGTATGGCTGAGGGAGATGGTGCTGAGCAACAACATCAAGATTGTGATTGATGGGGGAGTGCTGGCGGTCGATGGGCTGCTGGGAATGACAAGGGGAGGGGCTGGGTGGGTGAGCCAGGTGGTCAACTTGGCGGTGGAGCTTGGGCCTCTGCTGTCAAGAGTGACCTCTGGTGTGGCTGCCTCGGCTGACTCCTTGTTCAACGCCCTGGGCAGCTTAATGGAGGCCGCGGGGCAGCTGGGGGTGTTTGTGGGGAGTATCGGTTCAGCCATTGGGACTGCTGCAGGTGGGGTTGTTAAGGGGCTGGCTGGGGCGGCTGAGATGGTTGCTAGGATTGGTCATGGCTTGGCTTCTCTGGTGTCAGGTGTCATAGACGCTGTGGCCCAGGTGGTGGAAATTGTCAAAATTCCGTACAAGGCACTGCTGGCTTTCATCAATATGATTGATTACATCATGAATAAAATACCCGGCGTACACACAGGGAGATTCTGATTTCTGCATACAAACTGTGAGTTTGATTCCTGCATACAAACTGTGAGTTTGATTCCTGCATACAAACTGTGAGTTTGATTCCTGCATACAAAGTCTCCCTGATCTGTAAATTACAACCCATGGGACTTACAATAGCACAACAATCACTTGTAAAACTAAATTGCTACCATAACATTTTACTGAAGTAAAGAGCATACGACTACTTAATTTCTGCCACCCTCTCACACTATGGTATTGGGTCTCTACACTTTTGGTTTATTGCGTCTTTTTTCCAAATACATTTCAATTTGGTGCCATTTCTTTCCACACACACACACACACACGGTGGACTACAGTCTGAGTTTGTCCTCCTGTCAGTCCATCATCCTCCCTTCAGGGGGATAGGGAGGGTGCTGAGAGGTGCTTGGTGATGCTTTCTTTTGGTGTTTGGCAGTTTGTAATGATGACGATGGTGTGGAACCCCAGTCGGTGTTTATGATGATGATGGCCAATCCCAGTCAGAGAGGTTCGTATGATCCAGGTGAAGGTCCAGGTGTGAGATATTTGCCCAGTTGTTGTGGCTGATACGGGACGGTGACGCTTGCCATCCAGTGGGTGGGTCAGAGGTCGAACCGTGGCGTGGCATATTGATTGCTATATCTTTTACTGCACATTATTATTATTATTATTATAAGTAGTAGTAGTAGTATTATAACTAATTTTTTATGTATATGTTGATCGATACGTATTTTTCTGTACTCGTTCGTTGCTCACTTTTATTTATTATTATTGTTATTATCGTCGTCGCCGTCGTCGTCTTCGTCGTAATTATTATGTACTTTATTCTTGCACAGATATCTATACTGTTTAGGGATAATGCTGTTTTTTTTTTTTTTTTATCCTCTCTCTCTCTCTCCTTTCTCTTATCCCTAGTACAAACAATATTGTTGTTACTCGAACCTGGCCAAGAACTGCCACTCTCCATCTTAAATGCTGAGCTGTAGCAGTAAATTAATAATACAATATGGTGCTAATCACGAAGAAGTGCAGTGGCAAGGACGTCTAGCTGTTTGTATTGTCTTTTTCTGCCACCAAGCTACGTGAAATGAGCTACAAGTCGCTGAAACTGTGTGCCAAGTTAAAGTGAAAAAACTAGAGGTAAAATGTTCGAACCTATCTATCTATCTATTGCCAGATGCCTCAATCCCGTTTGGGGTGGCCAAATATTGATATTCTGAGGGGCTCATACATAACACTGCCCTATACTCCGCCAGGTGCTGTCTCGTGTTTTGTGGGGACGGCTTAGTCGGCGGTATCAGTGTCCGACTTGTATCATTTATATATTATTTACTCTCACTGCCACATCCACGCCCACATCTGCAGACTGACCCGTCCCCGCACCATATACCATAACATCAGGCAAGTTTCCAGTAGAGTGCTATGTATGGACGAACCTATGTAATCGCACCACATTCTAATTCTTGGTGGATATGTGGCACTGATTTCTCAGCGATTGATTAAAAATATTACACCTCCACATTTTCTTGTATGATATTTTTGTAGTTTTAGTATCGGCATAATCTACACTCTAACATGTAAGAGGATATTGAGGTATAACGTTCAGAATAAATGGCGGAGGAAGAGGTGTTACGGAATCACTTAAGCCACACAGAAAACGAGCTTATCTGTTGCAACACCCGAGTGACAATATTGTTTCACCTGTGTGTTATTAAGAATCAGGTTCGTATGATAGCGCAGAAGTTGTTATTATTATGATTATGATGTTGAATCCGAAACAGTGATGATGGTCATGAAGATGATGATGATGTTCCAGTCAGTGGGGTTCGTATGATCCAGGTCAAGGTCCAGGTGTGAGATATTTTCCCAGTTCTTTTGGATGATGCGGGACGGTGACGCTTGCCATCCAGCGGGTCAGAGGTCGTCTTTTTTTTTTTTTTTTTTTTTTTTTTTTTGTAATTCAATAATCGCCATTCCTTTTTTTTTTTTTTTTTTTTGGTACAGTATTGGTGCACGTATACGGTATTGATCCTGAAGTGCTATTAACATCAGAGATTAACTGCTGTCAAATGGGAAGTAATTCTGACAAAGGAAGAGATGAAGAAACCGTGCGAATCCTATCATAGTAGTAGTAGTAGTAGTAAGAGTATCCCCACGTTCATGTGATACCTAAACCCGGTGGACTGCAAGCTGAAGTTGCCCTGATTCTGCAATCCACCATTCTCAGTTTGGGGGACGGGGCGGGAGTTTGGGGAACGCTTGTATAAACAGGCAGTAAAGCTGTCCAGTTGTATTGGTGTCACCACGTGAAGGCGTCCCTCTCCAGCACCAAGTATGTTATAATACGCCTCATTGCCTAAACACTGGCCTTTATTCTCAACCTTCACGCTTTTTCCTTTGCGATTTATTCTGCTTCATACCCGCATCTTGTAGTGTGTTGTCTTGTATTACATTACTGTTAACACCATACGATTTACTGCAGCTGTAGGGGAGTTGGAGGAGCCTGCAAGTATTAATTCTGAGTAACATTAGCCTTCTCATGGTAGGAACAACTCACTACAGCTAAAACCTTACGATTATATTAAGCAGAGTGTGAGTCATAGGTTCCCGAGGGAGTCAGCATCCTCTCGTATGTTACAACTGCAAACTTTATGATTAATGAAGAACTGCTGATGACAATCCCTTGTCAGCATTTAGTCATTTCTTTCATTCCTCACTAAACGTTTGCAAGTATCCTTCTTTCTCACGTACCTATGTTGTATCCTTCATACTGATATAGAGAGTATCTTTGCTTCCCATGCTGTTGTGTTCTTCATATTGCGAGAGAGAGAGAGAGAGAGAGAGAGAGAGAGAGAGAGAGAGAGAGAGAGCATTTCATACGCAACTTTATCCTCCGCCACAGCAGGAAAGCGTCGGCGAAATTTTAAGAACATACGGAAAACGGACAAGTGCAGTAGTTCGGGTGGTCCATGCTAAGCAACTCCATAAGAATGTGGCTTTGTTTCTAGATAGCTATATTAGTAGGATAAGACAGGGATAGTAAAGAAGGCTCTCCCCTGCCCACCAAACTGTTCAGTCGAAAGTGGCAGGAAAACTGACAAGGAACACCACGTTGTATTGAATTACTGCCGTGGAAGTTGTTTAGCAGAGGGCTAGACGAATAAGGGACTATCGTAGTGAAACCTGAGAATGAAAATGATGAATAAGCAACTAAAACAATTGTTGCTCGTGGCTGCAGGTCATCGTCTAGAAGACATTAACTCGCCAACAAGGTGCGGCAGCCACAGACCCCATGGCGAGGTTGATGCTGACATTATCGCTGTGGTCAGGGCCGGCGATCACAACTCAGACCGGGGTTTGTATTTATTTATTCTTAACATTTTTTCGTATGTAGTTTTTCCGTTGTGCGAGTCTGATTTTTTTTTTCTTTTTTCTTTTATTTGTGTTACGAGTGCTTCCGGTTTCCGAGTGCTTCCGACCTGCGTGGCATCATGTTCGGCAACTGTCCCGTACCGTTGCGCGAGATTCAGTTTTTCTGCTTCTGTGTATCTGTTTGTCTGTGTGTGTGTCAGTGCCTTAACTCCTCTTAGGTTGTTTGATGGATATGATCAAACCACCCATGTGATATCGTCTGGTTACTCCGAAACCCTTCCACGTTATTACATTTCCAACCAGGATTTTTAGGGGGGTCAGTATCACAAAATAAAAAATTATCTGAAATAGCGAAAAGAGAGCAGATGTGACTTTGATATCGTTATATATTTTGTACATTTTACTGTACTGTCACCCGTAATGCTTTATTTTGGGAGCATGACTACCCGCAGAGGGGGTCAGCCCCCACCAAAACTAACAAGAGATACAACATAAAGGAAGGACGGAAGATATCGCCTTAATACAATATCTCAGTTTAATTATAGTGCAGAATGGGCATCCATCCGTTAACTACTCCAACAGCAACAACAACAACTACTACTACTACTGCTACTAATAGGCAACCACGACTACTACTACTACTACTACAATTACTGTACTACTACTATTACTACCATTACCACTACTATTACAGCTGCTGCTACTACTACTACAATACTATATTACTACTACTACTACTACTACAGTACTATATTACTACTACTACTACTACTACTACTCACTGAGTGTATCCTGGGATATCAGCTCTCCACACACCACCAATGTAATCATGTGGCCTTTACATAGGGATGCTGGCGTCTTTTTTGACCCAGTAGTATTGTTTTGTAAATGTTTTAAATCGGCATGCATATCGCAGCATTGGGTATACAGTTTCCTTGTTTTCTTTGAAAGGACAGAAAGACTCTGCACATCATCTTTATTTATCAGTGTCTTGCAGAATTAGACACATGAAAATACCTTCCAAAGCATTTGGTTTTAGACGGTTCCCTAGAATATCAGTTTTAGTGCTAGATTCACGCACTGAAAAACGCTGGTTTGAATCCCTGTTGTGTCTAATATATTGAAAAAAAAAAAAATGTAGAACAGACGCTTAAATATATCTTTCAGTTAATGAAATTTCTCATTTCTCTGTAGCTCAGTCGTGTTAGTGCTGGTCTCACGCACCTGCGAGCGCTGATTCGAATCTCCGCAGTTACTGATTTATTAATGAAAATCTACCGGTAATAGACCCTTAAATATACCTTCCAGTATATATAATTCTGAATTCATGTGTAGCTCAGTCGTTTTCGTACCGTGTCCACGCACTTTGGAGCCCTGGTTCGAATCCCCGCAGTTTCTAATTTAATAATAAAAATCTGTTTGCATTAAACGCTAAAATACACCTTCCATCGTATATAATTCTCTATGATTCCATAGCCCAGTCGCTTAGGTGCTGGTCTTACGCACGTAAGATAGCTGATTAGAATCCCCGCAGCTTCTAATTTAATAATAAAAATCTGTCTGCATTAGACGCTTAAATATACCTTCCATCGTATAAAATTCTCTATGATTCCATAGCCCAGTCGCTTAGGTGCTGGTCTCACGCACCTAAGATAGCTGGTTCGAATCCCCGCAGTTACTAATTTATTAATAAAAATCTGCCGGTATTAGACGCTTAAATATACCTTCCAACATATAAAATTTTACTGACCTCGATGAAAGCTGTTGGTTCCGCTGTTGTCTCCTGGCACTTCCAAGCGCTTGGTACTTCTCGCGGCTTCCATACAGTGAAAGAGGATCCTCTGCTGACCCGTATTTGGTCATCTGGCCTTGCGGGTGGGACTGCTGACCCTGACTGCTGCCCTTCATTGGGTGGCTCAATTGGTTGCCTTCAATCGGGTGACCTAGGGTGGGATTGCTGACCCTAACTGCTGCCCTTAATTGGGTGACCTAGGGTGGGATTGCTGACCTTAAGTGCTGCCCTTAATTGGGTGACCTTAGGTGGGATTTACTGCCTCTGACTGCTGCCCTTAACTGGGTGGGACAAAACAAGATGGGTGGGAAGAAGCTGTTGAAGGGGCTGAAGGCAGGGAAGAAAGGGATAGTGAAGGGAGTTAAGAGGGTGAAGAGGAAGGTTGGAAAGGTAATAGGTGGTGTTGGTGATGCCATGAGGGGGGTTGGGGAGTGTGTGGTATGGCTGAGGGAGATGGTGCTGAGCAACAACATCAAGATTGTGATTGATGGGGGAGTGCTGGCGGTCGATGGGCTGCTGGGAATGACAAGGGGAGTGGCTGGGTGGGTGAGCCAGGTGGTCAACTTGGCGGTGGAGCTTGGGCCTCTGCTGTCAAGAGTGACCTCTGGTGTGGCTGCCTCGGCTGACTCCTTGTTCAACGCCCTGGGCAGCTTAATGGAGGCCGCGGGGCAGCTGGGGGTGTTTGTGGGGAGTATCGGTTCAGCCATTGGGACTGCTGCAGGTGGGGTTGTTAAGGGGCTGGCTGGGGCGGCTGAGATGGTTGCTAGGATTGGTCATGGCTTGGCTTCTCTGGTGTCAGGTGTCATAGACGCTGTGGCTCAGGTGGTGGAAATTGTCAAAATTCCGTACAAGGCACTGCTGGCTTTCATCAATATGATTGATTACATCATGAATAAAATACCCGGCGTACACACAGGGAGATTCTGATTTCTGCATACAAACTGTGAGTTTGATTCCTGCATACAAAGTCTCCCTCTGTCTATGCCAGATTCCCTGATCTGTAAATTACAACCCATGGGACTTACAATAGCACAACAATCACTTGTAAAACTAAATTGCTACCATAACATTTTACTGAAGTGAAGAGCATACGACTACTTAATTTCTGCCACCCTCTCACACTATGGTATTGGGTCTCTACACTTTTGGTTTATTGCGTCTTTTTTCCAAATACATTTCAGTTTGGTGCCATTTCTTTGGAAACACACATACACACACACACACACACACACACACACACACACACACACACGGTGGACTACAGTCTGAATTTGTCCTCCTGTCAGTCCATCATCCTCCCTTCAGGGGGATAGGGAGGGTGCTGAGAGGTGCTTGGTGATGCTTTCTTTTGGTGTTTGGCAGTTTGTAATGATGACGATGATGTGGAACCCCAGTCGGTGTTTATGATGATGATGGCCAATCCCAGTCAGAGAGGTTCGTATGATCCAGGTGAAGGTCCAGGTGTGAGATATTTGCCCAGTTGTTGTGGCTGATACGGGACGGTGACGCTTGCCATCCAGTGGGTGGGTCAGAGGTCGAATCGTGGCGTGGCATATTGATTACTATATCTTTTACTGCACATTATTATTATTATTATTATAAGTAGTAGTAGTAGTATTATAACTAATTTTTTATGTATATGTTGATCGATACGTATTTTCCTGTACTCGTTCGTTGCTCACTTTTATTTATTATTATTGTTATTATCGTCGTCGCCGTCGTCGTCTCCGTCGTAATTATTATGTACTTTATTCTTGCACAGATATCTATACTGTTTAGGGACAATCCTGTTTTTTTTTTTTTTTATCCTCTCTCTCTCTCTCCTTTCTCTTATCCCTAGTACAAACAATATTGTTGTTACTCGAACCTGGCCAAGAACTGCCACTCTCCATCTTAAATGCTGAGCTGTAGCAGTAAATTAATAATACAATATGGTGCTAATCACGAAGAAGTGCAGTGGCAAGGACGTCTAGCTGTTTGTATTGTCTTTTTCTGCCACCGAGCTACGTGAAATGAGCTACAAGTCGCTGAAACTGTGTGCCAAGTTAAAGTGAAAAAACTAGAGGTAAAATGTTCGAACCTATCTATCTATCTATTGCCAGATGCCTCAATCCCGTCTGGGGTGGCCAAATACTGAAATTCTGAGGGGCTCATCCATAACACTGCCCTATACTCCGCCAGGTGCTGTCTCGTGTTTTGTGGGGACGGCTTAGTCGGCGGTATCAGTGTCCGACTTGTATCATTTATATATTATTTACTCTCACTGCCACATCCACGCCCACATCTGCAGACTGACCCGTCCCCGCACCATATACCATAACATCAGGCAAGTTTCCAGTAGAGTGCTATGGATGGACGAACCAATGTAATCGCACCACATTCTAATTCTTGGTGGATACGTGGCACTGATTTCTCAGCGATTGATTAAAAATATTACACCTCCACATTTTTAAGCAACGTTGGGTCTGGTTAGTACTTGGATGGGTGACCGCCTGGGAACACCAGATGCTGTTGGCATCCCTACGTGTCAAGTGGGGTTGGTGGAGGATTAGTGCCCCTCCCTGTAAAACAATTAACTCTAAGCCATTGGCCACCCCATCTGGGATACATGGCGTCTGGCAATGAATGAATGAAAAAATTTTCTTGTATGATAATTTTGTAGTTTTCGTATCAGCATAATCTACACTCTAACATGTAAGAGGATATTGAGGTATAACGTCCAGAATAAATGGCGGAGGAAGAGGTGTTACGGAATCACTTAAGCCACACAGAAAACGAGCTTATCTGTTGCAACACCCGAGTGACAATATTGTTTCACCTGTGTGTTATTAAGAATCAAGTTCGTATGATAGCGCAGAAGTTGTTATTATTATGATTATGATGTTGAATCCGAAACAGTGATGATGGTCATGCAGATGATGATGATGTTCCAGTCAGTGGGGTTCGTATGATCCAGGTCAAGGTCCAGGTGTGAGATATTTTCCCAGTTCTTTTGGATGATACGGGACGGTGACGCTTGCCATCCAGCGGGTCAGAGGTCGAGTCGTGGTTTTTTTTTTTTTTTTTTTTTTTTTTTTTTTTTTTGTAATTCAATAATCGCCATTCCTTTTTTTTTTTTTTTTTGGTACAGTATTGGTGCACGTATACGGTATTGATCCTGAAGTGCTATTAACATCAGAGATTAACTGCTGTCAAATGGGAAGTAATTCTGACAAAGGAAGGGATGAAGAAACCGTGCGAATCCTATCATAGTAGTAGTAGTAGTAGTATTAGTAAGAGTATCCCCACGTTCATGTGATACCTAAACCCGGTGGACTGCAAGCTGAAGTTGCCCTGATTCTGCAATCCACCATTCTCAGTTTGGAGGACGGGGCGGGAGTTTGGGGAATGCTTGTATAAACAGGCAGTAAAGCTGTCCAGTTGTATTGGTGTCACCACGTGAAGGCGTCCCTCTCCAGCACCAAGTATGTTATAATACGCCTCATTGCCTAAACACTGGCCTTTATTCTCAACCTTCACGCTTTTTCCTTTGCGATTTATTCTGCTTCATACCCGCATCTTGTAGTGTGTTGTCTTGTATTACATTACTGTTAACACCATACGATTTACTGCAGCTGTAGGGGAGTTGGAGGAGCCTGCAAGTATTAATTCTGAGTAACATTAGCCTTCTCATGGTAGGAACAACTCACTACAGCTAAAACCTTACGATTATATTAAGCAGAGTGTGAGTCATAGGTGCACGAGGGAGTCAGCATCCTCTCGTATGTTACAACTGCAAACTTTATGATTAATGAAGAACTGCTGATGGCAATCCCGTGTCAGCATTTAGTCATTTCTTTCATTCCTCACTAAACGTTTGCAAGTATCCTTCTTTCTCACGTACCTATGTTGTATCCTTCATACTGATATAGAGAGTATCTTTGCTTCCCATGCTGTTGTGTTCTTCATATTGCGAGAGAGAGAGAGAGAGAGAGAGAGAGAGAGAGAGAGAGAGAGAGAGAGAGCATTTCATACGCAACTTTATCCTCCGCCACAGCAGGAAAGCGTCGGCGAAATTTTAAGAACATACGGAAAACGGACAAGTGCAGTAGTTCGGGTGGTCCATGCTAAGCAACTCCATAAGAATGTGGCTTTGTTTCTAGATAGCTATATTAGTAGGATAAGACAGGGATAGTAAAGAAGGCTCTCCCCTGCCCACCAAACTGTTCAGTCGAAAGTGGCAGGAAAACTGACAAGGAACACCACGTTGTATTGAATTACTGCCGTGGAAGTTGTTTAGCAGAGGGCTAGACGAATAAGGGACTATCGTAGTGAAACCTGAGAATGAAAATGATGAATAAGCAACTAAAACAATTGTTGCTCGTGGCTGCAGGTCATCGTCTAGAAGACATTAACTCGCCAACAAGGTGCGGCAGCCACAGACCCCATGGCGAGGTTGATGCTGACATTATCGCTGTGGTCAGGGCCGGCGATCACAACTCAGACCGGGGTTTGTATTTATTTATTCTTAACATTTTTTCGTATGTAGTTTTTCCGTTGTGCGAGTCTGATTTTTTTTTTCTTTTTTCTTTTATTTGTGTTACGAGTGCTTCCGGTTTCCGAGTGCTTCCGACCTGCGTGGCATCATGTTCGGCAACTGTCCCGTACCGTTGCGCGAGATTCAGTTTTTCTGCTTCTGTGTATCTGTTTGTCTGTGTGTGTGTCAGTGCCTTAACTCCTCTTAGGTTGTTTGATGGATATGATCAAACCTCCCATGTGATATCGTCTGGTTACTCCCAAACCCTTCCACGTTAGTAAATTTCCAACCAGGATTTTTAGGGGGGTCAGTATCACAAAATAAAAAATTATCTGAAATAGCGAAAAGAGAGCAGATGTGACTTTGATATCGTTATATATTTTGTACATTTTACTGTACTGTCACCCGTAATGCTTTATTTTGGGAGCATGACTACCCCCAGAGGGGGTCAGCCCCCACCAAAACTAACAAGAGATACAACATAAAGGAAGGACGGAAGATATCGCCTTAATACAGTATCTTAGTTTAATTATAGTGCAGAATGGGCATCCATCCGTTAACTACTCCAACAGCAACCACAACCACAACAACTACTACTGCTACTACTACTAATACGCAACCACGACTACTACTACTACTACTACAATTACTGTACTACTACTACTACTATTACCACTACTATTACAGCTGCTGCTACTATTACTACTACTACTACTACTACTACGCAACCACGACTACTACTACAACTACAACATTACTATACTACTACTACTAATTACTGTACTACTACTAGTACTACTATTACCACTACTATTACTACTACTATTACAGCTGCTGCTGCTACTACTACTACTACATTACTATACTACTACTACTACTACATTACTATACTACTACTACTACTGTAACTACTAATACTACTACTACTGCTACTACTAATACTAATACTACTACTGTAACTACTAATACTACTACTACTGTAACTACTACTACTACTACTGTAACTACTACTACTACTACAACTGCAACTACGAATACTACTACTACTACTACTGTAACTACGAATACTACTACAACTACTACTGTAACTACGAATACTACTACTACTACTACTGTAACTACGAATACTACTACTACTGTAACTACTACTACTACTACTGTAACTACTACTACTACTACTACTACTACTGTAACTACTACTACTACTACTACTACAACTACTACTACAGTACTATATTACTACTGCTGTAACTACTGCTATTAATACTGCTGCTACTACTACTACTACTTCCACTACTACAGTACTATATTACTACTACTACTACCACAACAGTACTATATTCCTACTACTACTACTACTACTTTTACTACTACTACTACTACTACTACTACTACAGTACTATATTACTACTACTACTACTACTACTACTACTCACTGAGTGTATCCTGGGATATCAGCTCTCCACACACCACCAATGTAATCATGTGGCCTTTACATAGGGATGCTGGCGTCTTTTTTGACCCAGTAGTATTGTTTTGTAAATGTTTTAAATCGGCATGCATATCGCAGCATTGGCTATACAGTTTCCTTGTTTTCTTTGAAAGGACAGAAAGACTCTGCACATCTTCTTTATTTATCAGTGTCTTGCAGAATTAGACACATGAAAATACCTTCCAAAGCATTTGGTTTTAGACGGTTCCCTAGAATATCAGTTTTAGTGCTAGATTCACGCACTGAAAAGCGCTGGTTTGAATCCCTGTTGTGTCTAATATATTGAAAAAAAAAAAAAATGTAGAACAGACGCTTAAATATATCTTTCAGTTAATGAAATTTCTCATTTCTCTGTAGCTCAGTCGTGTTAGTGCTGGTCTCACGCACCTGCGAGCGCTGATTCGAATCTCCGCAGTTACTGATTTATTAATGAAAATCTACCGGTAATAGACCCGTAAATATACCTTCCAGTATATATAATTTTGAATTCATGTGTAGCTCAGTCGTTTTCGTACCGTGTCCACGCACTTTGGAGCCCTGGTTCGAATCCCCGCAGTTTCTAATTTACTAATAAAAATCTGTTTGCATTAGACGCTAAAATACACCTTCCATCGTATATAATTCTCTATGATTCCATAGTCCAGTCGCTTAGGTGCTGGTCTTACGCACGTAAGATAGCTGATTAGAATCCCCGCAGGTTCTAATTTAATAATAAAAATCTGTCTGCATTAGACGCTTAAATATACCTTCCATCGTATAAAATTCTCTATGATTCCATAGCCCAGTCGCTTAGGTGCTGGTCTCACGCACCTAAGATAGCTGGTTCGAATCCCCGCAGTTACTAATTTATTAATAAAAATCTGCCGGTATTAGACGCTTAAATATACCTTCCAACATATAAAATTTTACTGACCTCGATGAAAGCTGTTGGTTCCGCTGTTGTCTCCTGGCACTTCCAAGCGCTTGGTACTTCTCGCGGCTTCCATACAGTGAAAGAGGATCCTCTGCTGACCCGTATTTGGTCATCTGGCCTTGCGGGTGGGACTGCTGACCCTGACTGCTGCCCTTCATTGGGTGGCTCAATTGGTTGCCTTCAATCGGGTGACCTAGGGTGGGATTGCTGACCCTAACTGCTGCCCTTAATTGGGTGACCTAGGGTGGGATTGCTGACCTTAAGTGCTGCCCTTAATTGGGTGACCTTAGGTGGGATTTACTGCCTCTGACTGCTGCCCTTAACTGGGTGGGACAAAACAAGATGGGTGGGAAGAAGCTGTTGAAGGGGCTGAAGGCAGGGAAGAAAGGGATAGTGAAGGGAGTTAAGAGGGTGAAGAGGAAGGTTGGAAAGGTAATAGGTGGTGTTGGTGATGCCATGAGGGGGGTTGGGGAGTGTGTGGTATGGCTGAGGGAGATGGTGCTGAGCAACAACATCAAGATTGTGATTGATGGGGGAGTGCTGGCGGTCGATGGGCTGCTGGGAATGACAAGGGGAGTGGCTGGGTGGGTGAGCCAGGTGGTCAACTTGGCGGTGGAGCTTGGGCCTCTGCTGTCAAGAGTGACCTCTGGTGTGGCTGCCTCGGCTGACTCCTTGTTCAACGCCCTGGGCAGCTTAATGGAGGCCGCGGGGCAGCTGGGGGTGTTTGTGGGGAGTATCGGTTCAGCCATTGGGACTGCTGCAGGTGGGGTTGTTAAGGGGCTGGCTGGGGCGGCTGAGATGGTTGCTAGGATTGGTCATGGCTTGGCTTCTCTGGTGTCAGGTGTCATAGACGCTGTGGCTCAGGTGGTGGAAATTGTCAAAATTCCGTACAAGGCACTGCTGGCTTTCATCAATATGATTGATTACATCATGAATAAAATACCCGGCGTACACACAGGGAGATTCTGATTTCTGCATACAAACTGTGAGTTTGATTCCTGCATACAAAGTCTCCCTCTGTCTATGCCAGATTCCCTGATCTGTAAATTACAACCCATGGGACTTACAATAGCACAACAATCACTTGTAAAACTAAATTGCTACCATAACATTTTACTGAAGTAAAGAGCATACGACTACTTAATTTCTGCCACCCTCTCACACTATGGTATTGGGTCTCTACACTTTTGGTTCATTGCGTCTTTTTTCCAAATACATTTCAGTTTGGTGCCATTTCTTTGGAAACACACATACACACACACACACACACACACACACACACACACACACACGGTGGACTACAGTCTGAATTTGTCCTCCTGTCAGTCCATCATCCTCCCTTCAGGGGGATAGGGAGGGTGCTGAGAGGTGCTTGGTGATGCTTTCTTTAGGTGTTTGGCAGTTTGTAATGATGACGATGGTGTGGAACCCCAGTCGGTGTTTATGATGATGATGGCCAATCCCAGTCAGAGAGGTTCGTATGATCCAGGTGAAGGTCCAGGTGTGAGATATTTGCCCAGTTGTTGTGGTTGATACGGGACGGTGACGCTTGCCATCCAGTGGGTGGGTCAGAGGTCGAATCGTGGCGTGGCATATTGATTACTATATCTTTTACTGCACTTATTATTATTATTATTATTATAAGTAGTAGTAGTAGTATTATAACTAATTTTTTATGTATATGTTGATCGATACGTATTTTTCTGTACTCGTTCGTTGCTCACTTTTATTTATTATTATTGTTATTATCGTCGTCGCCGTCGTCGTCTTCGTCGTAATTATTATGTACTTTATTCTTGCACAGATATCTATACTGTTTAGGGACAATGCTGTTTTTTTTTTTTTTATCCTCTCTCTCTCTCTCCTTTCTCTTATCCCTAGTACAAACAATATTGTTGTTACTCGAACCTGGCCAAGAACTGCCACTCTCCATCTTAAATGCTGAGCTGTAGCAGTAAATTAATAATACAATATGGTGCTAATCACGAAGAAGTGCAGTGGCAAGGACGTCTAGCTGTTTGTATTGTCTTTTTCTGCCACCGAGCTACGTGAAATGAGCTACTAGTCGCTGAAACTGTGTGCCAAGTTAAAGTGAAAAAACTAGAGGTAAAATGTTCGAATCTATCTATCTATCTATTGGCAGATGCCTCAATCCCGTTTGGGGTGGCCAAATATTGAAATACTGAGGGGCTCATCCATAACACTGCCCTATACTCCGCCAGGTGCTGTCTCGTGTTTTGTGGGGACGGCTTAGTCGGCGGTATCAGTGTCCGACTTGTATCATTTATATATTATTTACTCTCACTGCCACATCCACGCCCACATCTGCAGACTGACCCGTCCCCGCACCATATACCATAACATCAGGCAAGTTTCCAGTAGAGTGCTCTGTATGGACGAACCTATGTAATCGCACCACATTCTAATTCTTGGTGGATATGTGGCACTGATTTCTCAGCGATTGATTAAAAATATTACACCTCCACATTTTTAAGCAACGTTGGGTCTGGTTAGTACTTGGATGGGTGACCGCCTGGGAACACCAGATGCTGTTGGCATCCCTACGTGTCAAGTGGGGTTGGTGGAGGATTAGTGCCCCTCCCTGTAAAACAATTAACTCTAAGCCATTGGCCACCCCATCTGGGATACATGGCGTCTGGCAATGAATGAATGAAAAAAAAATTTCTTCTATGATATTTTTGTAGTTTTAGTATCGGCATAATCTACACTCTAACATGTAAGAGGATATTGAGGTATAACGTTCAGAATAAATGGCGGAGGAAGAGGTGTTACGGAATCACTTAAGCCACACAGAAAACGAGCTTATCTGTTGCAACACCCGAGTGACAATATTGTTTCAACTGTGTGTTATTAAGAATCAGGTTCGTATGATAGCGCAGAAGTTGTTATTATTATGATTATGATGTTGAATCCGAAACAGTGATGATGGTCATGCAGATGATGATGATGTTCCAGTCAGTGGGGTTCGTATGATCCAGGTCAAGGTCCAGGTGTGAGATATTTTCCCAGTTCTTTTGGATGATACGGGACGGTGACGCTTGCCATCCAGCGGGTCAGAGGTCGAGTCGTGGGTTTTTTTTTTTTTTTTTTTTTTTTGTAATTCAATAATCGCCATTCCTTTTTTTTTTTTTTTGGTACAGTATTGGTGCACGTATACGGTATTGATCCTGAAGTGCTATTAACATCAGAGATTAACTGCTGTCAAATGGGAAGTAATTCTGACAAAGGAAGGGATGAAGAAACCGTGCGAATCCTATCATAGTAGTAGTAGTAGTAGTATTAGTAAGAGTATCCCCACGTTCATGTGATACCTAAACCCGGTGGACTGCAAGCTGAAGTTGCCCTGATTCTGCAATCCACCATTCTCAGTTTGGAGGACGGGGCGGGAGTTTGGGGAATGCTTGTATAAACAGGCAGTAAAGCTGTCCAGTTGTATTGGTGTCACCACGTGAAGGCGTCCCTCTCCAGCACCAAGTATGTTATAATACGCCTCATTGCCTAAACACTGGCCTTTATTCTCAACCTTCACGCTTTTTCCTTTGCGATTTATTCTGCTTCATACCCGCATCTTGTACTGTGTTGTATTACATTACTGTTAACACCATACGATTTACTGCAGCTGTAGGGGAGTTGGAGGAGCCTGCAAGTATTAATTCTGAGTAACATTAGCCTTCTCATGGTAGGAACAACTCACTACAGCTAAAACCTTACGATTATATTAAGCAGAGTGTGAGTCATAGGTGCACGAGGGAGTCAGCATCCTCTCGTATGTTACAACTGCAAACTTTATGATTAATGAAGAACTGCTGATGGCAATCCCCTGTCAGCATTTAGCCATTTCTTTCATTCCTCACTAAACGTTTGCAAGTATCCTTCTTTCTCACGTACCTATGTTGTATCCTTCATACTGATATAGAGAGTAACTTTGCTTCCCATGCTGTTGTGTTCTTCATATTGCGAGAGAGAGAGAGAGAGAGAGAGAGAGAGAGAGAGAGAGAGAGAGAGAGAGAGAGCATTTCATACGCAACTTTATCCTCCGCCACAGCAGGAAAGCGTCGGCGAAATTTTAAGAACATACGGAAAACGGACAAGTGCAGTAGTTCGGGTGGTCCATGCTAAGCAACTCCATAAGAATGTGGCTTTGTTTCTAGATAGCTATATTAGTAGGATAAGACAGGGATAGTAAAGAAGGCTCTCCCCTGCCCACCAAACTGTTCAGTCGAAAGTGGCAGGAAAACTGACAAGGAACACCACGTTGTATTGAATTACTGCCGTGGAAGTTGTTTAGCAGAGGGCTAGACGAATAAGGGACTATCGTAGTGAAACCTGAGAATGAAAATGATGAATAAGCAACTAAAACAATTGTTGCTCGTGGCTGCAAGTCATCGTCTAGAAGACATTAACTCGCCAACAAGGTGCGGCAGCCACAGACCCCATGGCCAGGTTGATGCTGACATTATCGCTGTGGTCAGGGCCGGCGATCACAACTCAGACCGGGGTTTGTATTTATTTATTCTTAACATTTTTTCGTATGTAGTTTTTCCGTTGTGCGAGTCTGATTTTTTTTTTCTTTTTTCTTTTATTTGTGTTACGAGTGCTTCCGGTTTCCGAGTGCTTCCGACCTGCGTGGCATCATGTTCGGCAACTGTCCCGTACCGTTGCGCGAGATTCAGTTTTTCTGCTTCTGTGTATCTGTTTGTCTGTGTGTGTGTCAGTGCCTTAACTCCTCTTAGGTTGTTTGATGGATATGATCAAACCTCCCATGTGATATCGTCTGGTTACTCCCAAACACTTCCACGTTAGTAAATTTCCAACCAGGATTTTTAGGGGGGTCAGTATCACAAAATAAAAAATTATCTGAAATAGCGAAAAGAGAGCAGATGTGACTTTGATATCGTTATATATTTTGTACATTTTACTGTACTGTCACCCGTAATGCTTCATTTTGGGAGCATGACTACCCCCAGAGGGGGTCAGCCCCCACCAAAACTAACATGAGATACAACATAAAGGAAGGACGGAAGATATCGCCTTAATACAGTATCTTAGTTTAATTATAGTGCAGAATGGGCATCCATCCGTTAACTACTCCAACAGCAACCACAACCACAACAACTACTACTGCTACTACTACTAATACGCAACCACGACTACTACTACTACTACTACAACATTACTATAGTACTACTACTACTACTACTACTACAACATTACTATAGTACTACTACTACTACTACTAGTACTACAACATTACTATAGTACTACTACTACTACTACTACTACTACTACAATTACTGTACTACTACTACTACTATTACCACTACTATTACAGCTGCTGCTACTACTACTACTACTACTACTACTACTACTACTACTACTACGCAACCACGACTACTACTACAACTACAACATTACTATACTACTACTACTAATTACTGTACTACTACTAGTACTACTATTACCACTACTATTACTACTACTATTACAGCTGCTGCTGCTGCTACTACTACTACTACATTACTATACTACTACTACTACTACATTACTATACTACTACTACTACTGTAACTACTAATACTACTACTACTGCTACTACTAATACTAAAACTACTACTGTAACTACTAATACTACTACTACTGTAACTACTACTACTACTACTACTACTGTAACTACTACTACTACTACAACTGCAACTACGAATACTACTACTACTACTACTGTAACTACGAATACTACTACAACTACTACTGTAACTACGAATAATACTACTACTACTACTGTAACTACGAATACTACTACCACTGTAACTACTACTACTACTACTGTAACTACTACTACTACTACTACTACTACTACTACTGTAACTACTACTACTACTACTACAACTACTACTACAGTACTATATTACTACTGCTGTAACTACTGCTATTAATACTGCTGCTACTACTACTACTACTTCCACTACTACAGTACTATATTACTACTACTACTACCACAACAGTACTATATTCCTACTACTACTACTACTACTTTTACTACTACTACTACTACTACTACTACAGTACTATATTACTACTACTACTACTACTCACTGAGTGTATCCTGGGATATCAGCTCTCCACACACCACCAATGTAATCATGTGGCCTTTACATAGGGATGCTGGCGTCTTTTTTGACCCAGTAGTATTGTTTTGTAAATGTTTTAAATCGGCATGCATATCGCAGCATTGGCTATACAGTTTCCTTGTTTTCTTTGAAAGGACAGAAAGACTCTGCACATCTTCTTTATTTATCAGTGTCTTGCAGAATTAGACACATGAAAATACCTTCCAAAGCATTTGGTTTTAGACGGTTCCCTAGAATATCAGTTTTAGTGCTAGATTCACGCACTGAAAAGCGCTGGTTTGAATCCCTGTTGTGTCTAATATATTGAAAAAAAAAAAAAATGTAGAACAGACGCTTAAATATATCTTTCAGTTAAATCAATTTCTCATTTCTCTGTAGCTCAGTCGTGTTAGTGCTGGTCTCACGCACCTGCGAGCGCTGATTCGAATCTCCGCAGTTACTGATTTATTAATGAAAATCTACCGGTAATAGACCCGTAAATATACCTTCCAGTATATATAATTTTGAATTCATGTGTAGCTCAGTCGTTTTCGTACCGTGTCCACGCACTTTGGAGCCCTGGTTCGAATCCCCGCAGTTTCTAATTTACTAATAAAAATCTGTTTGCATTAGACGCTAAAATACACCTTCCATCGTATATAATTCTCTATGATTCCATAGTCCAGTCGCTTAGGTGCTGGTCTTACGCACGTAAGATAGCTGATTAGAATCCCCGCAGGTTCTAATTTAATAATAAAAATCTGTCTGCATTAGACGCTTAAATATACCTTCCATCGTATAAAATTCTCTATGATTCCATAGCCCAGTCGCTTAGGTGCTGGTCTCACGCACCTAAGATAGCTGGTTCGAATCCCCGCAGTTACTAATTTATTAATAAAAATCTGCCGGTATTAGACGCTTAAATATACCTTCCAACATATAAAATTTTACTGACCTCGATGAAAGCTGTTGGTTCCGCTGTTGTCTCCTGGCACTTCCAAGCGCTTGGTACTTCTCGCGGCTTCCATACAGTGAAAGAGGATCCTCTGCTGACCCGTATTTGGTCATCTGGCCTTGCGGGTGGGACTGCTGACCCTGACTGCTGCCCTTCATTGGGTGGCTCAATTGGTTGCCTTCAATCGGGTGACCTAGGGTGGGATTGCTGACCCTAACTGCTGCCCTTAATTGGGTGACCTAGGGTGGGACTGCTGACCTTAAGTGCTGCCCTTAATTGGGTGACCTTAGGTGGGATTTACTGCCTCTGACTGCTGCCCTTAACTGGGTGGGACAAAACAAGATGGGTGGGAAGAAGCTGTTGAAGGGGCTGAAGGCAGGGAAGAAAGGGATAGTGAAGGGAGTTAAGAGGGTGAAGAGGAAGGTTGGAAAGGTAATAGGTGGTGTTGGTGATGCCATGAGGGGGGTTGGGGAGTGTGTGGTATGGCTAAGGGAGATGGTGCTGAGCAACAACATCAAGATTGTGATTGATGGGGGAGTGCTGGCGGTCGATGGGCTGCTGGGAATGACAAGGGGAGTGGCTGGGTGGGTGAGCCAGGTGGTCAACTTGGCGGTGGAGCTTGGGCCTCTGCTGTCAAGAGTGACCTCTGGTGTGGCTGCCTCGGCTGACTCCTTGTTCAACGCCCTGGGCAGCTTAATGGAGGCCGCGGGGCAGCTGGGGGTGTTTGTGGGGAGTATCGGTTCAGCCATTGGGACTGCTGCAGGTGGGGTTGTTAAGGGGCTGGCTGGGGCGGCTGAGATGGTTGCTAGGATTGGTCATGGCTTGGCTTCTCTGGTGTCAGGTGTCATAGACGCTGTGGCTCAGGTGGTGGAAATTGTCAAAATTCCGTACAAGGCACTGCTGGCTTTCATCAATATGATTGATTACATCATGAATAAAATACCCGGCGTACACACAGGGAGATTCTGATTTCTGCATACAAACTGTGAGTTTGATTCCTGCATACAAAGTCTCCCTCTGTCTATGCCAGATTCCCTGATCTGTAAATTACAACCCATGGGACTTACAATAGCACAACAATCACTTGTAAAACTAAATTGCTACCATAACATTTTACTGAAGTGAAGAGCATACGACTACTTAATTTCTGCCACCCTCTCACACTATGGTATTGGGTCTCTACACTTTTGGTTCATTGCGTCTTTTTTCCAAATACATTTCAGTTTGGTGCCATTTCTTTGGAAACACACATACACACACACACACACACACACACACACACACACACACGGTGGACTACAGTCTGAATTTGTCCTCCTGTCAGTCCATCATCCTCCCTTCAGGGGGATAGGGAGGGTGCTGAGAGGTGCTTGGTGATGCTTTCTTTAGGTGTTTGGCAGTTTGTAATGATGACGATGGTGTGGAACCCCAGTCGGTGTTTATGATGATGATGGCCAATCCCAGTCAGAGAGGTTCGTATGATCCAGGTGAAGGTCCAGGTGTGAGATATTTGCCCAGTTGTTGTGGTTGATACGGGACGGTGACGCTTGCCATCCAGTGGGTGGGTCAGAGGTCGAATCGTGGCGTGGCATATTGATTACTATATCTTTTACTGCACTTATTATTATTATTATTATAAGTAGTAGTAGTAGTATTATAACTAATTTTTTATGTATATGTTGATCGATACGTATTTTTCTGTACTCGTTCGTTGCTCACTTTTATTTATTATTATTGTTATTATCGTCGTCGCCGTCGTCGTCTTCGTCGTAATTATTATGTACTTTATTCTTGCACAGATATCTATACTGTTTAGGGACAATGCTGTTTTTTTTTTTTTTATCCTCTCTCTCTCTCCTTTCTCTTATCCCTAGTACAAACAATATTGTTGTTACTCGAACCTGGCCAAGAACTGCCACTCTCCATCTTAAATGCTGAGCTGTAGCAGTAAATTAATAATACAATATGGTGCTAATCACGAAGAAGTGCAGTGGCAAGGACGTCTAGCTGTTTGTATTGTCTTTTTCTGCCACCGAGCTACGTGAAATGAGCTACTAGTCGCTGAAACTGTGTGCCAAGTTAAAGTGAAAAAACTAGAGGTAAAATGTTCGAATCTATCTATCTATCTATTGGCAGATGCCTCAATCCCGTTTGGGGTGGCCAAATATTGAAATACTGAGGGGCTCATCCATAACACTGCCCTATACTCCGCCAGGTGCTGTCTCGTGTTTTGTGGGGACGGCTTAGTCGGCGGTATCAGTGTCCGACTTGTATCATTTATATATTATTTACTCTCACTGCCACATCCACGCCCACATCTGCAGACTGACCCGTCCCCGCACCATATACCATAACATCAGGCAAGTTTCCAGTAGAGTGCTCTGTATGGACGAACCTATGTAATCGCACCACATTCTAATTCTTGGTGGATATGTGGCACTGATTTCTCAGCGATTGATTAAAAATATTACACCTCCACATTTTTAAGCAACGTTGGGTCTGGTTAGTACTTGGATGGGTGACCGCCTGGGAACACCAGATGCTGTTGGCATCCCTACGTGTCAAGTGGGGTTGGTGGAGGATTAGTGCCCCTCCCTGTAAAACAATTAACTCTAAGCCATTGGCCACCCCATCTGGGATACATGGCGTCTGGCAATGAATGAATGAAAAAAAAATTTTCTTCTATGATATTTTTGTAGTTTTAGTATCGGCATAATCTACACTCTAACATGTAAGAGGATATTGAGGTATAACGTTCAGAATAAATGGCGGAGGAAGAGGTGTTACGGAATCACTTAAGCCACACAGAAAACGAGCTTATCTGTTGCAACACCCGAGTGACAATATTGTTTCACCTGTGTGTTATTAAGAATCAGGTTCGTATGATAGCGCAGAAGTTGTTATTATTATGATTATGATGTTGAATCCGAAACAGTGATGATGGTCATGAAGATGATGATGATGTTCCAGTCAGTGGGGTTCGTATGATCCAGGTCAAGGTCCAGGTGTGAGATATTTTCCCAGTTCTTTTGGATGATACGGGACGGTGACGCTTGCCATCCAGCGGGTCAGAGGTCGAGTCGCTTTTTTTTTTTTTTTTTTTTTTCCAATAATCGTCATTCCTTTTTTTTTTTTTGGTACAGTATTGGTGCACGTATACGGTATTGATCCTGAAGTGCTATTAACATCAGAGATTAACTGCTGTCAAATGGGAAGTAATTCTGACAAAGGAAGAGATGAAGAAACCGTGCGAATCCTATCATAGTAGTAGTAGTAGTAGTATTAGTAAGAGTATCCCCACGTTCATGTGATACCTAAACCCGGTGGACTGCAAGCTGAAGTTGCCCTGATTCTGCAATCCACCATTCTCAGTTTGGGGGACGGGGCGGGAGTTTGGGGAATGCTTGTATAAACAGGCAGTAAAGCTGTCCAGTTGTATTGGTGTCACCACGTGAAGGCGTCCCTCTCCAGCACCAAGTATGTTATAATACGCCTCATTGCCTAAACACTGGCCTTTATTCTCAACCTTCACGCTTTTTCCTTTGCGATTTATTCTGCTTCATACCCGCATCTTGTAGTGTGTTGTCTTGTATTACATTACTGTTAACACCATACGATTTACTGCAGCTGTAGGGGAGTTGGAGGAGCCTGCAAGTATTAATTCTGAGTAACATTAGCCTTCTCATGGTAGGAACAACTCACTACAGCTAAAACCTTACGATTATATTAAGCAGAGTGTGAGTCATAGGTGCACGAGGGAGTCAGCATCCTCTCGTATGTTACAACTGCAAACTTTATGATTAATGAAGAACTGCTGATGGCAATCCCGTGTCAGCATTTAGTCATTTCTTTCATTCCTCACTAAACGTTTGCAAGTATCCTTCTTTCTCACGTACCTATGTTGTATCCTTCATACTGATATAGAGAGTATCTTTGCTTCCCATGCTGTTGTGTTCTTCATATTGCGAGAGAGAGAGAGAGAGAGAGAGAGAGAGAGAGAGAGAGAGAGAGAGAGCATTTCATACGCAACTTTATCCTCCGCCACAGCAGGAAAGCGTCGGCGAAATTTTAAGAACATACGGAAAACTGACAAGTGCAGTAGTTCGGGTGGTCCATGCTAAGCAACTCCATAAGAATGTGGCTTTGTTTCTAGATAGCTATATTAGTAGGATAAGACAGGGATAGTAAAGAAGGCTCTCCCCTGCCCACCAAACTGTTCAGTCGAAAGTGGCAGGAAAACTGACAAGGAACACCACATTGTATTGAATTACTGCCGTGGAAGTTGTTTAGCAGAGGGCTAGACGAATAAGGGACTATCGTAGTGAAACCTGAGAATGAAAATGATGAATAAGCAACTAAAACAATTGTTGCTCGTGGCTGCAAGTCATCGTCTAGAAGACATTAACTCGCCAACAAGGTGCGGCAGCCACAGACCCCATGGCCAGGTTGATGCTGACATTATCGCTGTGGTCAGGGCCGGCGATCACAACTCAGACCGGGGTTTGTATTTATTTATTCTTAACATTTTTTCGTATGTAGTTTTTCCGTTGTGCGAGTCTGATTTTTTTTTTCTTTTTTCTTTTATTTGTGTTACGAGTGCTTCCGGTTTCCGAGTGCTTCCGACCTGCGTGGCATCATGTTCGGCAACTGTCCCGTACCGTTGCGCGAGATTCAGTTTTTCTGCTTCTGTGTATCTGTTTGTCTGTGTGTGTGTCAGTGCCTTAACTCCTCTTAGGTTGTTTGATGGATATGATCAAACCTCCCATGTGATATCGTCTGGTTACTCCCAAACACTTCCACGTTAGTAAATTTCCAACCAGGATTTTTAGGGGGGTCAGTATCACAAAATAAAAAATTATCTGAAATAGCGAAAAGAGAGCAGATGTGACTTTGATATCGTTATATATTTTGTACATTTTACTGTACTGTCACCCGTAATGCTTTATTTTGGGAGCATGACTACCCCCAGAGGGGGTCAGCCCCCACCAAAACTAACAAGAGATACAACATAAAGGAAGGACGGAAGATATCGCCTTAATACAGTATCTTAGTTTAATTATAGTGCAGAATGGGCATCCATCCGTTAACTACTCCAACAGCAACAACAACAACAACAACTACTACTGCTACTACTACTAATACGCAACCACGACTACTACTACAACATTACTATAGTACTACTACTACTACAACATTACTATAGTACTACTACTACTACTACTACTACTACTACAACATTACTATAGTACTACTACTACTACAATTACTGTACTACTACTACTACTATTACCACTACTATTACAGCTGCTGCTACTACTACTACTACTACTACGCAACCACGACTACTACTACAACTACAACATTACTATACTACTACTACTAAAATTACTGTACTACTACTAGTACTACTATTACCACTACTATTACTACTACTATTACAGCTGAGGCTGCTACTACTACTACTACATTACTATACTACTACTACTACTACATTACTATACTACTACTACTACTGTAACTACTAATACTACTACTACTGTAACTACTACTACTACTACTGTAACTACTAATACTACTACTACTACTGTAACTATTACTACTACTACTACTACTGTAACTACTACTACTACTACTACTGTAACTACGAATACTACTACTACTACTGTAACTACGAATACTACTACTACTACTACTGTAACTACGAATACTACTACTACTACTACTGTAACTACGAATACTACTACTACTACTACTGTAACTACGAATACTACTACTACTGTAACTACGAATACTACTACTACTGTAACTACGAATACTACTACTGTAACTACTACTACTACTGTAACTACTACTACTACTACAACTACTACTACAGTACTATATTACTACTGCTGTAACTACTGCTATTAATACTGCTGCTACTACTACTACTACTTCTACTACTACAGTACTATATTACTACTACTACTACTACCACAACAGTACTATATTCCTACTACTAATACTACTACTTTTACTACTACTACTACTACTACTACTACTACAGTACTATATTACTACTACTACTACTACTACTACTACTCACTGAGTGTATCCTGGGATATCAGCTCTCCACACACCACCAATGTAATCATGTGGCCTTTACATAGGGATGCTGGCGTCTTTTTTGACCCAGTAGTATTGTTTTGTAAATGTTTTAAATCGGCATGCATATCGCAGCATTGGCTATACAGTGTCCTTGTTTTCTTTGAAAGGACAGAAAGACTCTGCACATCTTCTTTATTTATCAGTGTCTTGCAGAATTAGACACATGAAAATACCTTCCAAAGCATTTGGTTTTAGACGGTCCCCTAGAATATCAGTTTTAGTGCTAGATTCACGCACTGAAAAGCGCTGGTTTGAATCCCTGTTGTGTCTAATATATTGAAAAAAAAAAAATGTAGAACAGACGCTTAAATATATCTTTCAGTTAATGAAATTTCTCATTTCTCTGTAGCTCAGTCGTGTTAGTGCTGGTCTCACGCACCTGCGAGCGCTGATTCGAATCTCCGCAGTTACTGATTTATTAATGAAAATCTACCGGTAATAGACCCGTAAATATACCTTCCAGTATATATAATTTTGAATTCATGTGTAGCTCAGTCGTTTTCGTACCGTGTCCACGCACTTTGGAGCCCTGGTTCGAATCCCCGCAGTTTCTAATTTACTAATAAAAATCTGTTTGCATTAGACGCTAAAATACACCTTCCATCGTATATAATTCTCTATGATTCCATAGTCCAGTCGCTTAGGTGCTGGTCTTACGCACGTAAGATAGCTGATTAGAATCCCCGCAGGTTCTAATTTAATAATAAAAATCTGTCTGCATTAGACGCTTAAATATACCTTCCATCGTATAAAATTCTCTATGATTCCATAGCCCAGTCGCTTAGGTGCTGGTCTCACGCACCTAAGATAGCTGGTTCGAATCCCCGCAGTTACTAATTTATTAATAAAAATCTGCCGGTATTAGACGCTTAAATATACCTTCCAACATATAAAATTTTACTGACCTCGATGAAAGCTGTTGGTTCCGCTGTTGTCTCCTGGCACTTCCAAGCGCTTGGTACTTCTCGCGGCTTCCATACAGTGAAAGAGGATCCTCTGCTGACCCGTATTTGGTCATCTGGCCTTGCGGGTGGGACTGCTGACCCTGACTGCTGCCCTTCATTGGGTGGCTCAATTGGTTGCCTTCAATCGGGTGACCTAGGGTGGGATTGCTGACCCTAACTGCTGCCCTTAATTGGGTGACCTAGGGTGGGACTGCTGACCTTAAGTGCTGCCCTTAATTGGGTGACCTTAGGTGGGATTTACTGCCTCTGACTGCTGCCCTTAACTGGGTGGGACAAAACAAGATGGGTGGGAAGAAGCTGTTGAAGGGGCTGAAGGCAGGGAAGAAAGGGATAGTGAAGGGAGTTAAGAGGGTGAAGAGGAAGGTTGGAAAGGTAATAGGTGGTGTTGGTGATGCCATGAGGGGGTTGGGGAGTGTGTGGTATGGCTGAGGGAGATGGTGCTGAGCAACAACATCAAGATTGTGATTGATGGGGGAGTGCTGGCGGTCGATGGGCTGCTGGGAATGACAAGGGGAGTGGCTGGGTGGGTGAGCCAGGTGGTCAACTTGGCGGTGGAGCTTGGGCCTCTGCTGTCAAGAGTGACCTCTGGTGTGGCTGCCTCGGCTGACTCCTTGTTCAACGCCCTGGGCAGCTTAATGGAGGCCGCGGGGCAGCTGGGGGTGTTTGTGGGGAGTATCGGTTCAGCCATTGGGACTGCTGCAGGTGGGGTTGTTAAGGGGCTGGCTGGGGCGGCTGAGATGGTTGCTAGGATTGGTCATGGCTTGGCTTCTCTGGTGTCAGGTGTCATAGACGCTGTGGCTCAGGTGGTGGAAATTGTCAAAATTCCGTACAAGGCACTGCTGGCTTTCATCAATATGATTGATTACATCATGAATAAAATACCCGGCGTACACACAGGGAGATTCTGATTTCTGCATACAAACTGTGAGTTTGATTCCTGCATACAAAGTCTCCCTCTGTCTATGCCAGATTCCCTGATCTGTAAATTACAACTCATGGGACTTACAATAGCACAACAATCACTTGTAAAACTAAATTGCTACCATAACATTTTACTGAAGTGAAGAGCATACGACTACTTAATTTCTGCCACCCTCTCACACTATGGTATTGGGTCTCTACACTTTTGGTTCATTGCGTCTTTTTTCCAAATACATTTCAGTTTGGTGCCATTTCTTTGGAAACACACATACACACACACACACACACACACACACACACACACACACACGGTGGACTACAGTCTGAATTTGTCCTCCTGTCAGTCCATCATCCTCCCTTCAGGGGGATAGGGAGGGTGCTGAGAGGTGCTTGGTGATGCTTTCTTTAGGTGTTTGGCAGTTTGTAATGATGACGATGGTGTGGAACCCCAGTCGGTGTTTATGATGATGATGGCCAATCCCAGTCAGAGAGGTTCGTATGATCCAGGTGAAGGTCCAGGTGTGAGATATTTGCCCAGTTGTTGTGGTTGATACGGGACGGTGACGCTTGCCATCCAGTGGGTGGGTCAGAGGTCGAATCGTGGCGTGGCATATTGATTACTATATCTTTTACTGCACTTATTATTATTATTATTATAAGTAGTAGTAGTAGTATTATAACTAATTTTTTATGTATATGTTGATCGATACGTATTTTTCTGTACTCGTTCGTTGCTTACTTTTATTTATTATTATTGTTATTATCGTCGTCGCCGTCGTCGTCTTCGTCGTAATTATTATGTACTTTATTCTTGCACAGATATCTATACTGTTTAGGGACAATGCTGTTTTTTTTTTTTTAATCCTCTCTCTCTCTCCTTTCTCTTATCCCTAGTACAAACAATATTGTTGTTACTCGAACCTGGCCAAGAACTGCCACTCTCCATCTTAAATGCTGAGCTGTAGCAGTAAATTAATAATACAATATGGTGCTAATCACGAAGAAGTGCAGTGGCAAGGACGTCTAGCTGTTTGTATTGTCTTTTTCTGCCACCGAGCTACGTGAAATGAGCTACTAGTCGCTGAAACTGTGTGCCAAGTTAAAGTGAAAAAACTAGAGGTAAAATGTTCGAATCTATCTATCTATCTATTGGCAGATGCCTCAATCCCGTTTGGGGTGGCCAAATATTGAAATACTGAGGGGCTCATCCATAACACTGCCCTATACTCCGCCAGGTGCTGTCTCGTGTTTTGTGGGGACGGCTTAGTCGGCGGTATCAGTGTCCGACTTGTATCATTTATATATTATTTACTCTCACTGCCACATCCACGCCCACATCTGCAGACTGACCCGTCCCCGCACCATATACCATAACATCAGGCAAGTTTCCAGTAGAGTGCTCTGTATGGACGAACCTATGTAATCGCACCACATTCTAATTCTTGGTGGATATGTGGCACTGATTTCTCAGCGATTGATTAAAAATATTACACCTCCACATTTTTAAGCAACGTTGGGTCTGGTTAGTACTTGGATGGGTGACCGCCTGGGAACACCAGATGCTGTTGGCATCCCTACGTGTCAAGTGGGGTTGGTGGAGGATTAGTGCCCCTCCCTGTAAAACAATTAACTCTAAGCCATTGGCCACCCCATCTGGGATACATGGCGTCTGGCAATGAATGAATGAAAAAAAATTTTCTTCTATGATATTTTTGTAGTTTTAGTATCGGCATAATCTACACTCTAACATGTAAGAGGATATTGAGGTATAACGTTCAGAATAAATGGCGGAGGAAGAGGTGTTACGGAATCACTTAAGCCACACAGAAAACGAGCTTATCTGTTGCAACACCCGAGTGACAATATTGTTTCACCTGTGTGTTATTAAGAATCAGGTTCGTATGATAGCGCAGAAGTTGTTATTATTATGATTATGATGTTGAATCCGAAACAGTGATGATGGTCATGAAGATGATGATGATGTTCCAGTCAGTGGGGTTCGTATGATCCAGGTCAAGGTCCAGGTGTGAGATATTTTCCCAGTTCTTTTGGATGATACGGGACGGTGACGCTTGCCATCCAGCGGGTCAGAGGTCGTGTCGTTTTTTTTTTTTTTTTTTTTCAATTCAATAATCGCCATTCCCTTTTTTTTTTTTTTTTTTTTTGGTACAGTATTGGTGCACGTATACGGTATTGATCCTGAAGTGCTATTAACATCAGAGATTAACTGCTGTCAAATGGGAAGTAATTCTGACAAAGGAAGAGATGAAGAAACCGTGCGAATCCTATCATAGTAGTAGTAGTAGTAGTATTAGTAAGAGTATCCCCACGTTCATGTGATACCTAAACCCGGTGGACTGCAAGCTGAAGTTGCCCTGATTCTGCAATCCACCATTCTCAGTTTGGGGGACGGGCGGGAGTTTGGGGAATGCTTGTATAAACAGGCAGTAAAGCTGTCCAGTTGTATTGGTGTCACCACGTGAAGGCGTCCCTCTCCAGCACCAAGTATGTTATAATACGCCTCATTGCCTAAACACTGGCCTTTATTCTCAACCTTCACGCTTTTTCCTTTGCGATTTATTCTGCTTCATACCCGCATCTTGTAGTGTGTTGTCTTGTATTACATTACTGTTAACACCATACGATTTACTGCAGCTGTAGGGGAGTTGGAGGAGCCTGCAAGTATTAATTCTGAGTAACATTAGCCTTCTCATGGTAGGAACAACTCACTACAGCTAAAACCTTACGATTATATTAAGCAGAGTGTGAGTCATAGGTGCACGAGGGAGTCAGCATCCTCTCGTATGTTACAACTGCAAACTTTATGATTAATGAAGAACTGCTGATGGCAATCCCCTGTCAGCATTTAGCCATTTCTTTCATTCCTCACTAAACGTTTGCAAGTATCCTTCTTTCTCATGTACCTATGTTGTATCCTTCATACTGATATAGAGAGTATCTTTGCTTCCTATGCTGTTGTGTTCTTCATATTGCGAGAGAGAGAGAGAGAGAGAGAGAGAGAGAGAGAGAGAGAGAGAGAGAGCATTTCATACGCAACTTTATCCTCCGCCACAGCAGGAAAGCGTCGGCGAAATTTTAAGAACATACGGAAAACTGACAAGTGCAGTAGTTCGGGTGGTCCATGCTAAGCAACTCCATAAGAATGTGGCTTTGTTTCTAGATAGCTATATTAGTAGGATAAGACAGGGATAGTAAAGAAGGCTCTCCCCTGCCCACCAAACTGTTCAGTCGAAAGTGGCAGGAAAACTGACAAGGAACACCACATTGTATTGAATTACTGCCGTGGAAGTTGTTTAGCAGAGGGCTAGACGAATAAGGGACTATCGTAGTGAAACCTAAGAATGAAAATGATGAATAAGCAACTAAAACAATTGTTGCTCGTGGCTGCAGGTCATCGTCTAGAAGACATTAACTCGCCAACAAGGTGCGGCAGCCACAGACCCCATGGCCAGGTTGATGCTGACATTATCGCTGTGGTCAGGGCCGGCGATCACAACTCAGACCGGGGTTTGTATTTATTTATTCTTAACATTTTTTCGTATGTAGTTTTTCCGTTGTGCGAGTCTGATTTTTTTTTTCTTTTTTCTTTTATTTGTGTTACGAGTGCTTCCGGTTTCCGAGTGCTTCCGACCTGCGTGGCATCATGTTCGGCAACTGTCCCGTACCGTTGCGCGAGATTCAGTTTTTCTGCTTCTGTGTATCTGTTTGTCTGTGTGTGTGTCAGTGCCTTAACTCCTCTTAGGTTGTTTGATGGATATGATCAAACCTCCCATGTGATATCGTCTGGTTACTCCCAAACCCTTCCACGTTAGTAAATTTCCAACCAGGATTTTTAGGGGGGGTCAATATCACAAAATAAAAAATTATCTGAAATAGCGAAAAGAGAGCAGATGTGACTTTGATATCGTGATATATTTTGTACATTTTACTGTACTGTCACCCGTAATGCTTTATTTTGGGAGCATGACTACCCCCAGAGGGGGTCAGCCCCCACCAAAACTAACAAGAGATACAACATAAAGGAAGGACGGAAGATATCGCCTTAATACAGTATCTTAGTTTAATTATAGTGCAGAATGGGCATCCATCCGTTAACTACTCCAACAGCAACAACAACAACAACAACTACTACTGCTACTACTACTAATACGCAACCACGACTACTACTACTACTACTACAACATTACTGTAGTACTACTACTGCTACAACATTACTATAGTACTACTACTACTACTACTACTACTACAACATTACTATAGTACTACTACTACTACTACTACTACAACATTACTATAGTACTACTACTACTACAATTACTGTACTACTACTACTACTATTACCACTACTATTACAGCTGCTGCTACTACTACTAGTACTACTACTACTACTACTACGCAACCACGACTACTACTACAACTACAACATTACTATACTACTACTACTACAATTACTGTACTACTACTAGTACTACTATTACCACTACTATTACTACTACTATTACAGCTGAGGCTGCTACTACTACTACTACATTACTATACTACTACTACTACTACATTACTATACTACTACTACTACTACATTACTATACTACTACTACTACTGTAACTACTAATACTACTACTACTGTAACTACTAATACTACTACTACTACGGTAACTACTACTACTACTACTACTACAACTACTGTAACTACTACTACTACTACTACTACTGTAACTACTACTACTACTACTACTGTAACTACGAATACTACTACTACTACTACTGTAACTACGAATACTACTACTACTACTACTGTAACTACGAATACTACTACTACTACTACTGTAACTACGAATACTACTACTACTGTAACTACGAATACTACTACTGTAACTACTACTACTACTATAACTACTACTACTACTACAACTACTACTACAGTACTATATTACTACTGCTGTAACTACTGCTATTAATACTGCTGCTACTACTACTACTACTTCTACTACTACAGTACTATATTACTACTACTACTACCACAACAGTACTATATTCCTACTACTACTACTACTACTTTTACTACTACTACTACAGTACTATATTACTACTACTACTACTACTCACTGAGTGTATCCTGGGATATCAGCTCTCCACACACCACCAATGTAATCATGTGGCCTTTACATAGGGATGCTGGCGTCTTTTTTGACCCAGTAGTATTGTTTTGTAAATGTTTTAAATCGGCATGCATATCGCAGCATTGGCTATACAGTGTCCTTGTTTTCTTTGAAAGGACAGAAAGACTCTGCACATCTTCTTTTTTATCAGTGTCTTGCAGAATTAGACACATGAAAATACCTTCCAAAGCATTTGGTTTTAGACGGTCCCCTAGAATATCAGTTTTAGTGCTAGATTCACGCACTGAAAAGCGCTGGTTTGAATCCCTGTTGTGTCTAATATATTGAAAAAAAAAAAAAAATGTAGAACAGACGCTTAAATATATCTTTCAGTTAATGAAATTTCTCATTTCTCTGTAGCTCAGTCGTGTTAGTGCTGGTCTCACGCACCTGCGAGCGCTGATTCGAATCTCCGCAGTTACTGATTTATTAATGAAAATCTACCGGTAATAGACCCGTAAATATACCTTCCAGTATATATAATTTTGAATTCATGTGTAGCTCAGTCGTTTTCGTACCGTGTCCACGCACTTTGGAGCCCTGGTTCGAATCCCCGCAGTTTCTAATTTACTAATAAAAATCTGTTTGCATTAGACGCTAAAATACACCTTCCATCGTATATAATTCTCTATGATTCCATAGTCCAGTCGCTTAGGTGCTGGTCTTACGCACGTAAGATAGCTGATTAGAATCCCCGCAGGTTCTAATTTAATAATAAAAATCTGTCTGCATTAGACGCTTAAATATACCTTCCATCGTATAAAATTCTCTATGATTCCATAGCCCAGTCGCTTAGGTGCTGGTCTCACGCACCTAAGATAGCTGGTTCGAATCCCCGCAGTTACTAATTTATTAATAAAAATCTGCCGGTATTAGACGCTTAAATATACCTTCCAACATATAAAATTTTACTGACCTCGATGAAAGCTGTTGGTTCCGCTGTTGTCTCCTGGCACTTCCAAGCGCTTGGTACTTCTCGCGGCTTCCATACAGTGAAAGAGGATCCTCTGCTGACCCGTATTTGGTCATCTGGCCTTGCGGGTGGGACTGCTGACCCTGACTGCTGCCCTTCATTGGGTGGCTCAATTGGTTGCCTTCAATCGGGTGACCTAGGGTGGGATTGCTGACCCTAACTGCTGCCCTTAATTGGGTGACCTAGGGTGGGATTGCTGACCTTAAGTGCTGCCCTTAATTGGGTGACCTTAGGTGGGATTTACTGCCTCTGACTGCTGCCCTTAACTGGGTGGGACAAAACAAGATGGGTGGGAAGAAGCTGTTGAAGGGGCTGAAGGCAGGGAAGAAAGGGATAGTGAAGGGAGTTAAGAGGGTGAAGAGGAAGGTTGGAAAGGTAATAGGTGGTGTTGGTGATGCCATGAGGGGGTTGGGGAGTGTGTGGTATGGCTGAGGGAGATGGTGCTGAGCAACAACATCAAGATTGTGATTGATGGGGAGTGCTGGCGGTCGATGGGCTGCTGGGAATGACAAGGGGAGTGGCTGGGTGGGTGAGCCAGGTGGTCAACTTGGCGGTGGAGCTTGGGCCTCTGCTGTCAAGAGTGACCTCTGGTGTGGCTGCCTCGGCTGACTCCTTGTTCAACGCCCTGGGCAGCTTAATGGAGGCCGCGGGGCAGCTGGGGGTGTTTGTGGGGAGTATCGGTTCAGCCATTGGGACTGCTGCAGGTGGGGTTGTTAAGGGGCTGGCTGGGGCGGCTGAGATGGTTGCTAGGATTGGTCATGGCTTGGCTTCTCTGGTGTCAGGTGTCATAGACGCTGTGGCTCAGGTGGTGGAAATTGTCAAAATTCCGTACAAGGCACTGCTGGCTTTCATCAATATGATTGATTACATCATGAATAAAATACCCGGCGTACACACAGGGAGATTCTGATTTCTGCATACAAACTGTGAGTTTGATTCCTGCATACAAAGTCTCCCTCTGTCTATGCCAGATTCCCTGATCTGTAAATTACAACCCATGGGACTTACAATAGCACAACAATCACTTGTAAAACTAAATTGCTACCATAACATTTTACTGAAGTAAAGAGCATACGACTACTTAATTTCTGCCACCCTCTCACACTATGGTATTGGGTCATACTAACATAGGCAACGCTACGTTGTTGCAACCCTCCATCTGACCAAGCACATACTCCCTCCCCCACTTATCAGCACACCTAACCAAGGGTATAACGGCCTCAACCCCCCCCCCCCAATCTTTTCTTTTAAAGGTGGGCGTCAAGAGAACGCCTTCAGGACACATAACCTGGGTGCTTCATATTCCATGCGCAGGTCACATTGAAATATCTGGAAAACGTTTTTTTTTCTTTCCATTAAAAAAAACTACTTAAGGGACAGCATTCTACCTATCAAAAGGGACCAGATCACTGTAAGACACATAACTATGTGAAATTTCATGACTCTGTAGTGAATACTTTCTGAGTTCTGACCCGCAAACGAAATCTTTATGCCCAGCCAGCCGCCCTGGCCCCCTGCCGCCCAACTCTAAGGACGGACTCCTATTGATCCCTGTGATAACAAAACCCTCCTCTGGCTTTGTCAGGTGGAGGGTAATAAGAAACCAATTACCAGAAAGCACTGAGAGAGCAAATGCAAACGTTAATATAATTATGATAAATCAACATCCGTCCAAAGTTATTGGTGAAAGTAATTAAATCTGTCGTCGTAGTCTGCCCTGTTACACAGTCTCCGAGAGTGCAGGCTTTGGTCGACGCAAAAAATAAATAAATAAATAAATAAATAAAATAAAAGCATGATTCATTTTTGCATTCGGAACTGGATCCGGATCAGACTCAAAATCCAATCAATTCTTCCTTGACACAGTGCTCACCAATCCACCAGTTTTCCATGAAATCCGATAAAAGCTTTTTTGAAATATCTTGTGTACAAACAACTAGGCTAAACAAAACAGACAGAACGGGTGAATACATAACCTCCTCCAACTTCGGTGGCGGATGTAATAATTACCACTATACAGATCAGTGATGTGATGCTTAGGGCTTTTAACGTGCACACGGTCAGCCATAGTTTCTGCTCACTCTCTACATCTACCACTGACCGATATCGAGTCGAAGCCAGGGTTTCATACCAAACGAAGGCTTCTTGTTGGTGGATCGAAGCTTCTCTAGACTGCACGAGTAACAGTGCCATCACGATATGCTCCTCGTGTAGTCTGTTCAAGCTCTGAACGGACGATTTATTCATCTTGGGGTAGGCTTTTCCGAAGCGGGTTAGATACAGTATCCATAATCTTCCTCTACAAAAGGGGAGGGGGGTCTCCTAATCTCAGTAAAATCGTCTGGTAGCAACAACAACAAAGAAGACGTCATTGTACTGAAGGGGTTAACTCTGAACAACATGTCTTCGTTTGCTGTGATATCCTACCTACGTCTTCACCTTCAGCCAGTGGAAGGGTACTATAAGGGTTTTCAAACCAAAGTGGATACTTTTCACTTCTTACCTTCAATCTGTCGTTTCGTCTCGGCGTTGTATTATAATTTCCTTAACTAGCGCAACTGCTCTTTCAGAACTCTGGTAGCTGGATGCCTCAGCTTCAAGAAGAGTATGTAGTACCCGTCTATCCACACAGACACATGCATCTCCTGCCCAGCTCTCTAGTGCAAGAAAAAGCTGGTAGTTTTGCTTCATTCCATCTCACTCTGCATCAGTCCTTTTTGTCTCTTGCCTATGACCTGAAATATTTTAAACGCAGTCTGTTCTGGCACTTCGAAATGAACAGAATCTGACTTTGGCTTTCTTAGGAGGAACGAAATCTGTACTTCAGAGGGCCTGTTAAAAACGAGGCAGGAATCGGAAACAGGTAGCATTTTTTTTTTTTTTTTAAGCTTTTGTAACAACACTTCTCTAGCGATTGATTCTGCTTATTACACCTCAGTACTCTTGCATATGTTGTTAATGCAAACTGTCAATATTAAAACAATAAAAACTGCATACAGGAGAATGTTAAGAAGTCGCATTCTAAGTGATTTCGGAGAATTTGTAGCACCCATTCCATAGCGATTAATTCTGTTTATTACACCTCGGTATCTTCGCATAAGGTAATTAATGCAAACCGCTGATATTATAAACGATAAAAAATACAATACTACAGAATGTCAAGGAATAATATGAAAATGAAAATCGCCAAGAAAGGGGGGTTACGAAGCTCCCCATATCGCCCGGAACACGGCCAATTTCTAACGCTAATTGGCGTTGATTTGCGTCCTTTTGCAAATAATTTCCCGTAGATCAGTGGCAGGAGAAGATAGTACTACTGCTCAACATCCACTTCACTGCACTTCCTCGCGTCTAGCGTCATATTCTAGTGTTTGTCTTGCTAATACTCGGCATTCAAGGCCATGACAGAAAATGACAATGCTACGGTTCAGCATCCATTCCATAGTATTTCTTCATGAGCACCATATTCTAGCGTTAATGCACTGCTGCTACTCAGCATTTAAGATGGTGAGATGGCACTTATTCCTGGTTACAGCAAAAACACACACACACACACACACACACACACACACACACACACACACCTTTTCACCTGATCATTTTCTCATTGCCAAGATATCGTAAGCGACAGTGAGTTACAGCTTGCCCAGAAAGTAGCTTAGTGCAGTGTGATGTTCTCAGATTTATATTCAGTCCTATACCACTGAAGGGTGCTGAAGAGGGACGCCTTCCCGTCGTGGTGGCACCGATGGAGTGGAGGGATGTTTGTATAACCGGGCAACTCTATCGCCCGGCAATATCGGTGCCACCACGTGAAGGTGTCTGTCTTCAGCACCTACGAACCTCGTCTCCACAATAAATGTACCCAGTGCGCACCAGCTGCACTGTCACTGACTGAAGGGATTTCGCAGGACCTCTCTCTTAGCGATTTATTTTGCTGACTGTTCCTTTATATTCCTTTGTATGTCATTTTTGTCTTTTTAATATCAACTTAGTTCGCATCAGCAACATACAAGAAGAAGCTAAGGTGTAAGTGGCAAAATAAATCGCAAAGGAAGGAGGAGTTACGAAATCTACTAGGGCTGTATCCTAAGGTGGAATAGGAGGCTTCGTTTCATCTCTCCCTTAGCTACTTATTTTCCGTATTACACCTTAACATTATCTTGCGTGTTACTTAATACCGAAAGTATCTGCATCTGTATCATAAAAGAGGATTATTAAGGTATGATGTGCAAAAACGAATCGCTTAGGAAAATGTGTTACGAAATCTCCTAAAGCCACTGAGAGTACTTCCCAGACACCGAGGGAGTTATTATTATTATTATTATTATTATTATTATAACTACTACTACTACTACTACTAACACTACTACCAGGCAATGTGCAAAATGAATCGCTGAAGAAACGGTGCTACGAAATCTCCTTAAGCCATCGCGAATACGGCCTAGAGCCCCAGGGAGGGAGGAAGGATCCACGACCACTGGAACGCAAGATGAGGGCGGCTTTAACTCTCCTCCTCCTCCTCACTCCTTCTCCCCCTCCCTCCCCATTCTCCTCCCCTTCCCTCCCCATTCTCCTCCCCCTCTCCCTCCTCCCCCTCCCCTCCCCCTTCCTTCCTCTGCGTCTTGGGTCTATTTTTAGAGTATTTTCATCATCTTTTTCATTATCATTTGTCCTTAGCCTTCTCTTCGCTGATTGGCTTCGTTTTATCAGGCTTTCTTTCGCAACCGTTTTCCTACTGCTTTTTTTGTGACAGTTTTTTAGTCTCTCTCTCTCTCTCTCTCTCTCTCTCTCACACACACACACACACACACACACACACACACACACAAGGTAGCGTTCTCGCTTGCCATTTGGCAGACGGGAGTTCGCGCCCCGCTCAGGTTGCGAAAAGTTTCACTGACGAAGTGGGTGGTTACTGTCCCCCTTGAGCAAGGGGACGGGTGTGTGCATGTGTGAAGGTCACAGCCTTGCCCTTAGATCGGACTATATGAGCTCTCAGCTCCCTTCCGGGAGGGTAAAAGCTGACGATCACGACCATCAAGTGATCCTGACCGACCCGGTGACCCGGTGAATTACACACACACACACACACACACACACACACACACACACATTGCTTCCTGTCTTCGTAGTTCCTCAATTCTTTCCATCTCTCTCCTTCTTCCTCCTCCACTTTATCCTTCTCAGTTCTTTCTTTCACTTCATCCTTCTCTCTCTCTCTCTCTCTCTCTCTCTCTCTCTCTCTCGCTTCATTTCTACTTCATTACTCTTTTTTTCTTGCTTTTTTTTATTCTCCCCATCACTACTTGTTTCATTACTCCTTTCTTTCCTCTTCCATCTTCTCATTTTCTCACCTCATTTCTTCTCTCTTCTTTCTCCTTTCTCGTGCTTCCTCTACTCTCTTATTTTATACTCTCTTTTCTCCCTCGCCTTTTACTATCTATCTTTTTCTCTCTCTCTCTCTCTCTCTCTCTCTCTCTCTCTATCTATCTCTCTCTCTCTCTCGCACACACACACACACACAAATTCCTTCATTTCTTTCTCTAGCCTTTCATGTTGTGTCCCTCTGCTTATTCAATTCCTGTGTCAAACTCTTCTTCCTTCCACTGCACACTACCTTATCTTCTCTTCATTTCTCTAGTCTAGGGAGTAGCGATCTTTATCTACTCACTTCATGTAGTGTTGCAGCCTTCTTCCTTGCTCTTTGTCAGTCTTTTTCTGCGTCTGTCCTCCTCTCTTCCCATTTCTTCATCTTTCCTGTCGCGTTTTATTTTTCTTCTTTCCACTTCGAGTGGCCCTACATTGACAAGCCTAATGGTTTTCTCTAACCAAGAAAATCATTTTAACGCTGGGTGGTAATCACACAACCAAATAACGGGGTGATGTGGAGCCTACTATGGTGCCCCTGTTAGCTCGGTGGAGATGGACAAATGTGGCGTCCATCCGGGAACCAAGCCTCCACGCACTTCCCTGCACCTCGCTGTGGTGAGGCACTGTCCACCACAGGGGAACATCGATTCACTGCATGGGACGGCCCTGCAGGAGCGATGGCTTGCCTGCGTTTGATGAGTCGGCTCGACAGAGAGACTGGGGTTACTCAGTAACAACAACAATCTTCCCTCCCATCCCTGAACATCCTCCATTTCTCCTCTCCCGTCCTCAGTGTCTTCTTTCCTTTCACTTTCCTCCTATCTTTCTCTCCTCACTCTGCCCCATTTTATATCTCCTTTCTCTCCACTGTTCTTACCTTTCACCCCATACCGTATATCACTTCGTGTCCTTTCCAGCCACACTCTTCCTTATTCTCTTCACTCTACAGGTATCTCATTCCGTAATCTCTCCTTCCACTTTCTACTTTGTCCCCTCTCCTCATCCTATCCCATTTTCGTGCTTCCTTTATTCTTTCACCTTTAATTCTTTCTGTTTATTTCTTCGCTTTTCGCACTTCTTCCGCATTTCCTGGTACCATTATCTCCTGCTTTAATTCCACCTTTATTATCTCGCCTCTCACAGCCTCGTTATATTCTTCTCCCTTCCTCCACCTTAAATTCCTTCTTTATTACTTTGCCTTTCCCACTTTTCGGTTTTCCTCGTATCATATCTCTATCTTTAATTCTTCCTTTAGTATTTCGCCTTCCTCTAAACCCTCATTGTTTTCTCCTCCCTTCTCCATTTATGAGACCTTCTTTATTCGCTTATCGCATTTCCTCGCCATTTTCTCCTCCCTTCCTCCATCTTTAATTCCTTCTTTATTACTTCACCTCCTTCTCATTTTCTGACACCATATTTCCTCTTCCCCTGCTCCAGTCCGCCGTCCTCTGTGCCCTCACTTCCTTATCCTCTTTTCCCCTTGCATTCTCGCTTGATTTCTCCTCTCTCCCTCTCAACCTTCCTCCCTCTCGCTGTTCCATCCCTCCCCTAACCCCCTCCCCTCTTCCCTCATCCTTCCTTTTACCCTCCACCTTTCTCTCATCCTTCACCCCCTCAGCTCACCCTCACCCCTTACCCCTTCCTTCTTCTCGCAAGTCTATCTTCACCCTCACCCTTCTTCTCCAACCTCTCACCTTCTCTTTACCCCTTCCTTCTTTTCTCAACCCCTCCCCTCCCTCCCTCCCTCCCTCTTACCCTTTATCCCTCCCTCCCTGTTACCCTTTATCCCTCCCTCTTCCCCTCACCTTTCGTCCTTTACCCCTTCTCTCCTCCTCACCCCTCCCTTCTCCCCTCGCCCCCTCAAGCAGTGTCCCTTTAAGTGCTGACCTCTGCCACTGCACACTGCCAGGGTCACAGTGCACACTTCCTCGGTCACTGGTAGGTCACATTGCACACTTCCTCGGTCACTGCCAGGGTCACACTGCACACTTCCACGGTCACACTGCCTGGGTCAAAGTCACGGTCACACTCAACATGGCTACTGCACACACTCAAATCCTTGCACCACGTTATCTCACATTGAATCATGTCTCTCTCTCTCTCTCTCTCTCTCTCTCTCTCTCACACACACACACACACACACAGGCAATTTCATTCTTACACTCAGTAGCGTTCACCCTCAGCATTAAACACCGTGAACGTTTGCACTCAATATCACCCTCTCTTATCACTGGAATTGCTCGTACTTCTGAACTCAAATTATCAGTCAGTGACCCTACTGCCGTCGTCAGAAAGCACAGTTACACTTCAACTATTTCTCTCTCTCTCTCTCTCTCTCTCTGACACACACACACACACACACACACACACACACACACACACACACACACACACACTAACCCCCCTTTTGCCCCTAACACCCTCATACAACCTCCCTGATTCTCATATTATCCCATTTCCCCCCCCTCACTTTGACCCTTTTGACTACCTCGGAAGCTCTCACCGCAACCTCCACAATATCTCACATCCTCGTTCTACTCTTTACAGTCACTTCCCAGAAATTGGTGGCGGTAATATTAAAACTGAGGGAGCCAAAGTTCCAACAAGCCCTTATTTTTGACGTTCAATTATGGGACACATGTAATTCTTAGATACTTCCATCCTACATTACATATTAAAAAGTGTAAGTAGAGGCAATACAAAAAACTCAGATTCGGACACTTATAAATATTAGATACTTCCCGAATTACCCATTACATAATGTAGTTAGGAACAGTAATAATAAACTCAGACTTGGACACTTGAAATTATTAGGTACTTCCATCCTGTATTACCCATTACAAAAGTGCCGCCAGGAGCAACACAAAAAACTGAGACATGTTCTACTATCATCATCATATTAACAAATACTATAAAGTTTGTCGTCGCCTACGTGCTCTCAGTCCTACGATAACCTAACATACCTTTTCTTGTTTGCTATCCTTGTCTTATTCTAGTGGTCTACTCTCTAACCGGCCTAGTAGTTACCCCTTTTATTATATTCTAATGGTTTCATGTGGTGTGGTCAAGAGGGGTGGGTTCAAAACTTTAAGTAGACATGCTATATACCGTACTTCATCCGTCTCTACATGTATGCAAACACACGGACTATAAATAACGCTACAGGCAACATACAGTACGTGCAGACGGCAGAATAAGTATCTTCCAAAAGTTTGACAAATACATAACGGAATAATCATACCATTGGAAAAGCTCATTAGCAGAGTCTGAATTTTCAATGGTTTTCGCAACCTGTACATTTCCTTTGATTGTACGCCTTCTAATGCTTCATAACATGTCACACAGCACATGATTCATTTTGCCATTCCTGCAACTGAAACAATATGGCACAAAAGAAAAAAAAAAAGAACAGAAAAGGTGAGAGAGGTACCCAGACTGAAAGATTTCGTTTAGCTTAGGAAAGACCTCGTCTAAGAGAGGGGGTGAGAAGTCTGCATAAAACCCCTGAGTACGGTGATGGAGTTTTGATTCTAGTCTTCTTACCGCTAGACGACGTAGACAGCATTCTCGAAATCCCTCCCGGTTTAATTGCTAAGGTCAAAGAACGGGGATGAAACTAATTTCTTTTTTACCTGACACCCATTGAACTTAGACTATCTGATACTTGGGTGTGAAGCTACATACGAAATGTTTTTGACCCATTAGTTGGAGCCAGGATTCCGGAGGCTTAAATGATGTGTGAACAGGAGTGTGGCTCATTCACCTACGCAAAATTTGGTTAGTGGCTCATTCTGTTATTTTTTTCTGGCTCCCTGGTCCCTCTTTCAACCCACCTTTGTAAGAGTAGGAAGGGAAGAAGGT
>NC_137044.1:37872856-37948426 GCF_032717465.1 Coenobita brevimanus
ATAATCAACCAAATCATTATCAATCTACCCTGTAGTTTGTCTAGTTGCATAGTGTTCATGATCCTTCTCTTTTCTTATTGCTTTCCATGGGTCTTCATAGGGTAGATACAGTTAAATACTCCCATGGATCTCTAATAAATGGTTCCATCTCAGGTGTTAAGTACTCCTCTGGTGTAAGCTCCGGTATGGTGGGTGGTAAGCAGAGCTCTTCACACTTGATGCCTTGGACTCAAAATATCTCCAATATATCCTGTAGTTATTGCAAAAAGCCAGGTCATTCTATCCAGTCCTGCAAACACCCTAATTGTAAAACTTCAAAAACATGTTTAACCCCAAAAATCTCCTCATGAAATTGAAAAGCCAGTAGTGACTTATGATTCAAATAAGCCTCATCAGAATTCCTTCCTTCCATGTTTCAGGTACAGTCTCACTGAATAAAGATGATGAGTCATATCCCATTACTATCTTGAGAGATACTGAGCATCTCAATCAATTTTGGTCAGAAATGCTATTCCTTGTGTATCTAGTGCCTTCACTGGGGAGAAGGTGATTTTGTCTGACCTTTCATCTAATCCCTCCTATCCCTTAGCTGAAGTTTATCTCCAGTGTGACCTTTTATCTGGAAATGTTAAAGTAGCTGTCAGAGAAGACCCTTTGCCAGTCAAGGGATCTCATCTGCTATTGGGAAATGATTTGGCAGGAGAACTCATTGTGCCTATGGTTTCAGTGGTTGAAAACCCTTTAACTGAGAGCCCAACTGAGATTCTAGATACTGTTGCTCACTTATTTCCTCCTGTGTTGTAACTAGGTCACAGAAGGCTAAAAAGAACAAAATCAATCCATTACCACCACCTGCTCCCAAGGAATATCTGCTGGATCAGACTATCTCAAAAGAAAACCTAATTAAAGCTCAGAAGGCTGATCCATCACTTGCTACCCTGAGACATGCTGCAGTCGAAGGTAAAGACCTAAATACATTGCCTTGTTTTTACTTCCATGATGGCGTTTTGATGAGAGCTTATAGACCACCAGAACTAAAACATCTTGATACCTGGTCAGAAATCCACCAAGTTGTGATTCCCAAATCTGTCAGACAATCCATCCTTAAACTGGCTCATGACGGGATAGCTGGTCACCTAGGGGTCTTAAAACTTACAAAAAATCCTACAACATTACTATTGGTCAGGTCTTAGAAAGGATGTTTCTACTTTTATAAAAACTTGTCATGTTTGTCAAGTGGCTGGTAAACCTATGAACAGCTTAAGTCTGCTCCACTCATGCAATTCCTGTAGTGACAGCACCTTTTGAAAAGGTAGTTATTGATTGTGTGGGACCTCTACCTAGGACAAAGAAAGGTAACCAGTACTTATTTACTATCATGGATACTGCAACAAGATTCACCTATCCCCTCAGAAATATCACCTCTAAAACTATAATGAAATCCCTGCTTCATTTGTTCACTGCATTTGGCATCCCTAAAGAAATCCAATCGGATCAAGGGACGAATTTTACCAGTAGGCTTTTAAAAAAGTTATGGAGGAACTAGTGTCACTTCCTCGGCTTATCACCCACAATCCCAGGGCTGTTTAGAAAGGTTCCACCAGACCTTTAAATCAATGTTGAAAAAGTATTGCTTGGAAAACCACAAGGAATGGGATGAAGGCATAGACTTTCTTCTTTTGCTATAAGGGAGGTCCTCAGGAGTCTTTAGGATATTCTCCATTTGAGGTATTATATGGACGACAAATAAGGGGTCCCTTGAAGCTTCTGAAAGATCAGTGGTTTAACAGCACTACTCAAGAAAGTCCATCTGTATCTCACTATATTGATAATTTAAGATCTAGATTATCAGAAGTCAGAACGATTGCTAAAGATACCTTATTAAAGGCTCAGTGTAAAATGGAAAGACTTCAACATCCATCGTCTGTTGCACACAGTTACTCCCCAGGAGACAAGGTCTTGCTCTTTCTTCCCATTCCAGGTAGTCCCCTCAGGAGTAATTCACTGGCCCATATGTAGGCCAAAAAACTATCAAAGTTGAATTATGTAGTACACACCCCAGATAGACGTAAAGACTCTCAACTTGTTCATGTGAATTTAATGAAACCTTATTTTACTAGATGCCCAGAGGAGCACTATGCAGAGAGAAATGAGATGAACCCTGTACTGTTTGTGGGAACGGAGCCAGAGCCAGAGCCAGAGACTTCAGACTTGACAAACCCAGAATTGGACCTACCCCAACCGTCCGGTAACCTACCTAACAGCATGATCATGGAATCTCTATGTGATTCTCATCAAGTTTGACCACATACAAAAGGATGACCTAGAATTGTTATTGAGTCTTATCCTGAAGTTACTGATTTACCAGGGTTTTGTGGTCTCATTACGATCCATGGGGAGTATTTAACTGTATCTACCCTATGAAGACCATGAAAGCAATAAGAAAAGAGAAGGTTGAACACTATAACTAGACAAACTACAGGGTAGATTGATAATGATTTGGTTGATTATTCATTTAATTTAACAATAAACAAACAAACATACAATAATTACAACCCTAAACCTAACTAAACCTAAGAAAAACAATATAAATACCTAAAGCCATTCACCATCAGAAGATTAATGAACTAATGCAAGGAGAAAACTGATACTCATGGTTTACCAAAAGAAGGCGTTGATGGGCTATAACACAGGCTTCCAGAAAGGTCAGAGTGGTTCACTAAGATATCCAGGGCAGAGGATGAGTTGTGAATTCCAAACCAGATAATCAGGCAACCTCGCTTCACACAGAAAAAGGGAGGGAAAGTCAGGTCATGTTGGGAAACTAGTAGTATCAAATCCAGTCAACAGATGGAGCGCTGGTAGCGTGAGACGAGTGTTGACTTCAGTCAAAAGATGGGAGGTCACGAGGGAGGAGGCGGAGGAGTAATAATTATAGCGTAACATCCCCACAAAGACCTGCAGTGGAAGCACGAAGGAGGTAGATTACTCTGTAGTCGATGGGATGTCTCGACAGGGTACGAGAATGTTGTCAACATTATATGCTGAACTTGAAGATTAAATGGCTGAACAAGCAGGGCCATCGTAGAATCCGTGATTGGAATTCTTCATAGTCTGGAGAAATACAAGAGGATTGTGGTCCGTAAAGACAGTAGTAGGATGAGGATGGTGGCGAAGATAGCACTGAACTTCTTGATTGCTAGCACGAGAGCTAGAGCTTCTCAATTGTGGAGGGTTGATGTCCTTTCAGCTTCGACGAATAGTAGGCAATAGGATGGAGAACACCACTCACTGGGTTGGTTTGCAGCAAAACAGCACCAACCCCAACTCCACTAGCATCGATATGAAGATGGAAAGGTTGCGAGTGGTCAGGAGTTCTGAGGACAGGTCTGCTGGCAAGAAAAGTTTTCAGACGTTGAAAGGCAGTCTCGCAGGCAGAGGTCCACTTGAAGCTTCTGAAGTGTGAGATCAGTCATTGGAGCTGAAACACTGTAGATGTTCTTAAAAACACGACGATAGAAACCGGCCATAAAATGACTTCCTTTCTGGTGGTTGGAGTTGGGAACGCTAGAACTGCTTCCACATTGGCCTCCTTCGGTAGAACTTGCCCCTGTCCCACAACATGTCCAAGATATGTTACTGTAGAGTCTCCAAAAGTAGATTTAGCTAGTTGATGGTAAATCCTCTACTTTTAGTTTGTTGAAGAGGGCATGGAGACGTGTCAGGTGTTCGTCCCACTGGTCAGCCATCACCACAAGGTCATCCAGATAAGCTGAAGTCCCAACCAAATCCTGTGTGATGAAGTTGATGATCCAAGCCAGAGCATTAGATAACCCAAAATGGCATTACAGTGTACTGATATAACCCAAATGATGAAAGCAGATAGTTTAGCTCTGTCTGTCATACCTATCTGAAGTTTTTTGGAGATCTATTGTGCTAATAAATTCGGAGTTTCCTATGAATCTATTAAGTCCTCTATGAGTGGTAGGGATAATCAGACAGTGACCTTATTGACTTTACGATAGTCTGTACATCCCTTTAACTAAAGGCAAAGGGAGAAACTTGGTTCTGCAAGATTAGCTATTCAACTTCCTTTTTCAAACTTCTAGATTAAGACGATATGCTGGCTGTTTATTTAATCTTAACAACATGTTTTAAGAGACCACAAAACCCTGGTAAATCTAACTTCAGGATAAGAAAAAACAATTCTAGGTCATCCTAAAGCCCTTGATAGGTAATCACATAGAGATTCCATGATCATGCTGTTAGAGAAACCGGACGGTTGGGGTAGGTCCATGGTTTGTCTGAAGTCACGGCCTCTGTTGGGTTCCCCATAACACAGCATCAGTAAAATAAGTCATTAGGCAGAAAGTTGAGAACTTTAGGGGGTGTGATACATCTTCAACTTTGTTCACAAAGGCCAGTAATTTACTCCTTGATTAATGGGAAACAAATCTTCTCCAAATAGTGTAACAGGCTTTTATAGTAGGGGGTTTGTTGACTGATAACAGATCTTAATTATCAATATAGTGAGAAAATGATTATACTCACTGTACAACTATGACCCCCTTGTCGTCTTTTACTTGTAGATCTGAGGTCCATAGGGTAGAGAATGTTAAAACCTTGCTTGCTGAACTTGTTTAAAGGTTCCACCAGACCTTTAAATCAATGTTGAAAAAGTATTGCTTGGAAAACCACAAGGAATGGGATGAAGGCATAGACTTTCTTCTTTTTGCTATAAGGGAGTGTCCTCAGGAGTCTTTAGGATATTCTCCATTTGAGGTATTATATGGACGACAAATAAGGGGTCCCTTGAAGCTTCTGAAAGATCAGTGGTTTAACAGCACTACTCAAGAAAGTCCATCTGTATCTCACTATATTGATAATTTAAGATCTAGATTATCAGAAGTCAGAAAGATTGCTAAAGATACCTTATTAAAGGCTCAGTGTAAAATGGAAAGACTTCAACATCCATCGTCTGTTGCACACAGTTACTCCCCAGGAGACAAGGTCTTGCTCTTTCTTCCCATTCCAGGTAGTCCCCTCAGGAGTAAATTCACTGGCCCATATGTAGTTGCCAAAAAACTATCAAAGTTGAATTATGTAGTACACACCCCAGATAGACGTAAAGACTCTCAACTTGTTCATGTGAATTTAATGAAACCTTATTTTACTAGATGCCCAGAGGAGCACTATGCAGAGAGAAATGAGATGAACCCTGTACTGTTTGTGGGAACGGAGCCAGAGCCAGAGCCAGAGACTTCAGACTTGACAAACCCAGAATTGGACCTACCCCAACCGTCCGGTAACCTACCTAACAGCATGATCATGGAATCTCTATGTGATTACCTATCAAGTTTGACCAACATACAAAAGGATGACCTAGAATTGTTATTGACGTCTTATCCTGAAGTTACTGCTGATTTACCAGGGTTTTGTGGTCTCTTAAAACATGACATACGGTTGGTTAGCGATGCTACTAGTCCAATTAAACAGCCAGCATATCGTCTTAATCCTTTAAAAATGAAAGTAATGAAAAGGAAGTTGAATTCTTAACTGCTAATCACCTTGCAGAACCAAGTTTTTCTCCTTGGGCTTCCCCATGCCTTTTAGTTCCAAAACCCGATGGAAGCCACAGGTTCTGTACAGACTATCGTAAAGTCAATAAGGTCACTGTCTGACTCTTATCCCCTACCACTCATAGAGGACTTAATAGATTGCATAGGAAACTCCGAATTTATTAGCACAATAGATCTCCAAAAAGGCTATTACCAGATAGGTATGACAGACAGAGCTAAACTAATATCTGCTTTCATAACCCCATTTGGGTTATATCAGTACACTGTAATGCCATTTGGGTTATCTAATGCTCCGGCCACATTCCAGAGGATCATCAACTTCATCACACAGGATTTGGTTGGGACTTCAGCTTATCTGGATGACCTTGTGGTGATGGCTGACCAGTGGGACGAACACCTGACACGTCTCCATGCCCTCTTCAACAAACTAAAAGAAGTAGGATTTACCATCAACTTAGCTAAATCTACTTTTGGAGACTCTACAGTAACATATCTTGGACATGTTGTGGGACAGGGGCAAGTTCTACCGAAGGAGGCCAATGTGGAAGCAGTTCTAGCGTTCCCAACTCCAACCACCAGAAAGGAAGTCATGAGGTTTTTGGGGATGGCCGGTTTCTATCGTCGTTTTTGTAAGAACTTCTCCAGTGTTGCAGCTCCACTGACTGATCTCACCGCACTTCGAACCCCCATCAAGTGGACCACTGCCTGCGAGACTGCCTTTCAACGTCTGAAAACTTTTCTTGCCAGCAGACCTGTCCTCAGAACTCCTGACCACTCGCAACCTTTCCATCTTCATATCGATGCTAGTGGAGTTGGGGTTGGTGCTGTTTTGCTGCAAACCAACCCAGTGAGTGGTGTTCTCCATCCTATTGCCTACTATTCGTCGAAGCTGAAAGGACATCAACGGGGCTACTCCACAATTGAGAAAGAGGCTCTAGCTCTCGTGCTAGCAATCAAGAAGTTCGAGTGCTATCTTCGCCACCATCCTCATCCTACTACTGTCTTTACGGACCACAATCCTCTTGTATTTCTCCAGACTATGAAAAATTCCAATCAACGGATTCTACGATGGGCCCTGCTTGTTCAGCCATTTAATCTTCAAGTTCAGCATATAAGGGGTGTTGACAACATTCTCGCGGATACCCTGTCGAGACATCCCATCGAGGCTACAGAGTAATCTACCTCCTTCGTGCTTCCACTGCGTAGGTCTTTGTGGGGGAGGTGTTACGGCTATAATTATTACTCCTCCGCCTCATCCCTCGTGAACTCCCATCTTTTGACTGAAGTCAAGCACTCGTCCACCTCACGCTACCAGCGCTCCATCTGTTGACTGGATTTGATACTACTAGTTTCCCAACATGTCACCTGACTTTCCCTCCCTTTTTCTGTGTGAAGCGAGGTTGCCTGATTATCTGGTTTCCCGCGCAAGTTCAGTTCACACTCATCCTCTGCCCTGGGAATATCTTAGTGAACCACTCCTGACCTTTACCTGGAAGCCTGTGTTATAGGGAACCCATCTTCAACGCCTTCTTTTGCTGTAAACCATGAGTATCGGTTTTCTCCTTGCATTAGTTCATTAATCTTCTGATGGTGAATGGCTTTAGGTATTTATATTGTTTTTTTCTTAGGTTTAGTTAGGTTTAGGGTTGTAATTATTGTATGTTTAGTTTGTTTAGTTTGTTAAATTAAATGAATAATCAACCAAATCATTATCAATCTACCCTGTAGTTTGTCTAGTTGCATAGTGTTTATGATCCTTCTCTTTTCTTATTGCTTTCCATGGGTCTTCATAGGGTAGATACAGTTAAATACTCCCCATGGATCGTAATAAGAGACCACAAAACCCTGGTAAATCAGCAGTAACTTCAGGATAAGACGTCAATAACAATTCTAGGTCATCCTTTTGTATGTTTGTCAAACTTGATAGGTAATCACATAGAGATTCCATGATCATGCTGTTAGGTAGGTTACCGGACGGTTGGGGTAGGTCCAATTCTGGGTTTGTCAAGTCTGAAGTCTCTGGCTCTGGCTCTGGCTCCGTTCCCACAAACAGTACAGGGTTCATCTCATTTCTCTCTGCATAGTGCTCCTCTGGGCATCTAGTAAAATAAGGTTTCATTAAATTCACATGAACAAGTTGAGAGTCTTTACGTCTATCTGGGGTGTGTACTACATAATTCAACTTTGATAGTTTTTTGGCAACTACATATGGGCCAGTGAATTTACTCCTGAGGGGACTACCTGGAATGGGAAGAAAGAGCAAGACCTTGTCTCCTGGGGAGTAACTGTGTGCAACAGACGATGGATGTTGAAGTCTTTCCATTTTACACTGAGCCTTTAATAAGGTATCTTTAGCAATCGTTCTGACTTCTGATAATCTAGATCTTAAATTATCAATATAGTGAGATACAGATGGACTTTCTTGAGTAGTGCTGTTAAACCACTGATCTTTCAGAAGCTTCAAGGGACCCCTTATTTGTCGTCCATATAATACCTCAAATGGAGAATATCCTAAAGACTCCTGAGGACACTCCCTTATAGCAAAAGAAGAAAGTCTATGCCTTCATCCCATTCCTTGTGGTTTTCCAAGCAATACTTTTTCAACATTGATTCTAAAGGTCTGGTGGAACCTTTCTAAACAGCCCTGGGATTGTGGGTGATAAGCCGAGGAAGTGACATGTTTAACCTCTAGTCCCTCCATAACTTTTTTGAAAAGCCTACTGGTAAAATTCGTCCCTTGATCCGATTGGATTTCTTTTAGGGATGCCAAATGCAGTGAACAAATGAAGCAGGGATTTCATTATAGTTTTAGAGGTGATATTTCTGAGGGGATAGACTTCAGGGTATCTTGTTGCAGTATCCATGATAGTAAATAAGTACTGGTTACCTTTCTTTGTCCTAGGTAGAGGTCCCACACAATCAATAACTACCTTTTCAAAAGGTGCTGTCACTACAGGAATTGCATGGAGTGGAGCAGACTTAAGCTGTTCATTAGGTTTACCAGCCACTTGACAAACATGACAAGTTTTTATAAAAGTAGAAACATCCTTTCTAAGACCTGACCAATAGTAATGTTGTAGGATTTTTTGGTAAGTTTTTAAGACCCCTAGGTGACCAGCTATCCCGTCATGAGCCAGTTTAAGGATGGATTGTCTGACAGATTTGGGAATCACAACTTGGTGGATTTCTGACCAGGTATCAAGATGTTTTAGTTCTGGTGGTCTATAAGCTCTCATCAAAACGCCATCATGGAAGTAAAAACAAGGCAATGTATTTAGGTCTTTACCTTCGACTGCAGCATGTCTCAGGGTAGCAAGTGATGGATCAGCCTTCTGAGCTTTAATTAGGTTTTCTTTTGAGATAGTCTGATCCAGCAGATATTCCTTGGGAGCAGGTGGTGGTAATGGATTGATTTTGTTCTTTTTAGCCGTCTGTGACCTAGTTACAACACAGGAGGGAAATAAGTGGGGAGCAACAGTATCTAGAATCTCAGTTGGGCTCTCAGTTAAAGGTTTTTCAACCACTGAAACCATAGGCACAATGAGTTCTCCTGCCAAATCATTTCCCAATAGCAGATGAGATCCCTTGACTGGCAAAGGGTCTTCTCTGACAGCTACTTTAACATTTCCAGATAAAAGGTCACACTGGAGATAAACTTCAGCTAAGGGATAGGAGGGATTAGATGAAAGGTCAGACAAAATCACCTTCTCCCCCAGTGAAGGCACTAGATACACAAGGAATAGCATTTCTGACCAAAATTGATTGAGATGCTCCAGTATCTCTCAAGATAGTAATGGGATATGACTCATCATCTTTATTCAGTGAGACTGTACCCTGAAACATAAAAGGAAGGAAGGAATTCTGATGAGGCTTATTTGAATCATAAGTCACTACTGGCTTTTCAATTTCATGAGGAGATTTTTCTTTGGGGTTAAACATGTTTTTTGAAGTTTTACAATTAGGGTGTTTGCAGGACTGGATAGAATGACCTGGCTTTTTGCAATAACTACAGGATATATTGGAGATATTTTGAGTCCAAGGCATCAAGTGTGAAGAGCTCTGCTTACCACCCACCATACCGGAGCTTACACCAGAGGAGTACTTAACACGGTCGCCATTTATTACGATCCATGGGGAGTATTTAACTGTATCTACCCTATGAAGACCCATGGAAAGCAATAAGAAAAGAGAAGGATCATGAACACTATGCAACTAGACAAACTACAGGGTAGATTGATAATGATTTGGTTGATTATTCATTTAATTTAACAAACTAAACATACAATAATTACAACCCTAAACCTAACTAAACCTAAGAAAAAACAATATAAATACCTAAAGCCATTCACCATCAGAAGATTAATGAACTAATGCAAGGAGAAAACTGATACTCATGGTTTACAGCAAAAGAAGGCGTTGAAGATGGGTTCCCTATAACACAGGCTTCCAGGTAAAGGTCAGGAGTGGTTCACTAAGATATTCCCAGGGCAGAGGATGAGTGTGAACTGAACTTGCGCGGGAAACCAGATAATCAGGCAACCTCGCTTCACACAGAAAAAGGGAGGGAAAGTCAGGTGACATGTTGGGAAACTAGTAGTATCAAATCCAGTCAACAGATGGAGCGCTGGTAGCGTGAGGTGGACGAGTGCTTGACTTCAGTCAAAAGATGGGAGTTCACGAGGGATGAGGCGGAGGAGTAATAATTATAGCCGTAACACCTCCCCACAAAGACCTACGCAGTGGAAGCACGAAGGAGGTAGATTACTCTGTAGCCTCGATGGGATGTCTCGACAGGGTATCCGCGAGAATGTTGTCAACACCCCTTATATGCTGAACTTGAAGATTAAATGGCTGAACAAGCAGGGCCCATCGTAGAATCCGTTGATTGGAATTCTTCATAGTCTGGAGAAATACAAGAGGATTGTGGTCCGTAAAGACAGTAGTAGGATGAGGATGGTGGCGAAGATAGCACTCGAACTTCTTGATTGCTAGCACGAGAGCTAGAGCCTCTTTCTCAATTGTGGAGTAGCCCCGTTGATGTCCTTTCAGCTTCGACGAATAGTAGGCAATAGGATGGAGAACACCACTCACTGGGTTGGTTTGCAGCAAAACAGCACCAACCCCAACTCCACTAGCATCGATATGAAGATGGAAAGGTTGCGAGTGGTCAGGAGTTCTGAGGACAGGTCTGCTGGCAAGAAAAGTTTTCCAGACGTTGAAAGGCAGTCTCGCAGGCAGAGGTCCACTTGAAGGGGGTTCGAAGTGCGGTGAGATCAGTCAGTGGAGCTGCAACACTGGAGAAGTTCTTACAAAAACGACGATAGAAACCGGCCATCCCCAAAAACCTCATGACTTCCTTTCTGGTGGTTGGAGTTGGGAACGCTAGAACTGCTTCCACATTGGCCTCCTTCGGTAGAACTTGCCCCTGTCCCACAACATGTCCAAGATATGTTACTGTAGAGTCTCCAAAAGTAGATTTAGCTAAGTTGATGGTAAATCCTACTTCTTTTAGTTTGTTGAAGAGGGCATGGAGACGTGTCAGGTGTTCGTCCCACTGGTCAGCCATCACCACAGGTCATCCAGATAAGCTGAAGTCCCAACCAAATCCTGTGTGATGAAGTTGATGATCCTCTGGAATGTGGCCGGAGCATTAGATAACCCAAATGGCATTACAGTGTACTGATATAACCCAAATGGGGTTATGAAAGCAGATATTAGTTTAGCTCTGTCTGTCATACCTATCTGGTAATAGCCTTTTTGGAGATCTATTGTGCTAATAAATTCGGAGTTTCCTATGCCTGCTCCATGGGGAGTATTTAACTGTATCTACCCTATGAAGACCCATGGAAAGCAATAAGAAAAGAGAAGGATCATGAACACTATGCAACTAGACAAACTACAGGGTAGATTGATAATGATTTGGTTGATTATTCATTTAATTTAACAAACTAAACATACAATAATTACAACCCTAAACCTAACTAAACCTAAGAAAAAAACAATATAAATACCTAAAGCCATTCACCATCAGAAGATTAATGAACTAATGCAAGGAGAAAACTGATACTCATGGTTTACAGCAAAAGAAGGCGTTGAAGATGGGTTTCCTATAACACAGGCTTCCAGGTAAAGGTCAGGAGTGGTTCACTAAGATATTCCCAGGGCACACACTCATCCTCTGCCCTGGGAATATCTTAGTGAACCACTCCTGACCTTTACCTGGAAGCCTGTGTTATAGGGAACCCATCTTCAACGCCTTCTTTTGCTGTAAACCATGAGTATCAGTTTTCTCCTTGCATTAGTTCATTAATCTTCTGATGGTGAATGGCTTTAGGTATTTATATTGTTTTTTTCTTAGGTTTAGTTAGGTTTAGGGTTGTAATTATTGTATGTTTAGTTTGTTAAATTAAATGAATAATCAACCAAATCATTATCAATCTACCCTGTAGTTTGTCTAGTTGCATAGTGTTCATGATCCTTCTCTTTTCTTATTGCTTTCCATGGGTCTTCATAGGGTAGATACAGTTAAATACTCCCCATGGGAATATCTTAAATAAATATATGAATAAATATATAAATAATATTCAAAGAGATTGCCATTTTTTTTCTTTGAGATTTATGCTAATAAAAAGATTAACAGGAGGATTTACGTGATGGTCAGTGGACCCGATCCATAGTTGAATGTAATATTTACAGGCTTTGGGACATGTGGTTTTTACATAGCCCGTCTGTTCCTATACACTCAACACTACATTGTAACTCAGGTCACAGACTGGCTTGGGTAAATAAGCACACGAGAACTGTGAAGGGCCACTCAATAGAATGACACTATGTAACCTACAGGCTCGTAGAAATGCAAATGATACGATAGGTAGACCTGAAAAGCTTTGGTACATCATGCACTTAGCCGTGAATTAATTTTCTATCAGGTGGCAAGGCAACATTTCACGAGAGGAACATTCTCCTTCTCCTTCTTCTTTTCTACAACTCGTGCTCCCCCCAAATATTTTTGCTATGCGTGTTTTATCCCGTAGATTTAATAATTCTGTCCTAAAACAGATGTCACCAGTTGTGAAAAAAGGCTGAATTTACTAATAAATACATCAAACCGAATTAGCAAAAATAGGCGAGTCTAGGTCTTGATTAAAGCAAAGATGTTATAGTCCCCTTCACCCGCCGCTAATGAATATGTTATTTGGAGAAAGGAAACATGTAGAAGACAGTGAAAGACACAGAAATCAAATACACGATTTACTTGTGGAGCTAAACGAGTTTGAAGGGAAAAAGGTATTGTGTGTGTGTGTGTGTGTGTGTGTGTGTGTGTGTGTGTGTGTGTGTGTGTGTGTGTGTGTGTGTGTGTGTGTGTGTGTGTGTGTGTGTGTGTGTGTGTGTGTGTGTGTGTGTGTGTGTGTGTGTGTGTGTGTGTGTGTGTGTGTGTGTGTGTGTGTGTGTGTGTGTGTGTGTGTGTGTGTGTGTGTGTGTGTGTGTGTGTGTGTGTGTGTGTGTGTGTGTGTGTGTGTGTGTGTGTGTGTGTGTGTGTGTGTGTGTGTGTGTGTGTGTGTGTGTGTGTGTGTGTGTGTGTGTGTGTGTGTGTGTGTGTGTGTGTGTGTGTGTGTGTGTGTGTGTGTGTGTGTGTGTGTGTGTGTGTGTGTGTGTGTGTGTGTGTGTGTGTGTGTGTGTGTGTGTGTGTGTGTGTGTGTGTGTGTGTGTGTGTGTGTGTGTGTGTGTGTGTGTGTGTGTGTGTGTGTGTGTGTGTGTGTGTGTGTGTGTGTGTGTGTGTGTGTGTGTGTGTGTGTGTGTGTGTGTGTGTGTGTGTGTGTGTGTGTGTGTGTGTGTGTGTGTGTGTGTGTGTGTGTGTGTGTGTGTGTGTGTGTGTGTGTGTGTGTGTGTGTGTGTGTGTGTGTGTGTGTGTGTGTGTGTGTGTGTGTGTGTGTGTGTGTGTGTGTGTGTGTGTGTGTGTGTGTGTGTGTGTGTGTGTGTGTGTGTGTGTGTGTGTGTGTGTGTGTGTGTGTGTGTGTGTGTGTGTGTGTGTGTGTGTGTGTGTGTGTGTGTGTGTGTGTGTGTGTGTGTGTGTGTGTGTGTGTGTGTGTGTGTGTGTGTGTGTGTGTGTGTGTGTGTGTGTGTGTGTGTGTGTGTGTGTGTGTGTGTGTGTGTGTGTGTAGTAAACCTCAATAAACACAATTTTACTCCTTTTCGAATGTCACTAACAGATTGTCGAAATGTATTTGTATTCAACAGCGATTCGGAAAGTGCAACTCTTCAAGAAGAGTATAAAACAAGCCGGATGATTATATCATTAGCAGAACTGGAGAAACTGAGATTGTAGTTTGATAACATCGGCATGGAAGTTAATTTTATTGGTATGAAGCTACCTTGGATTTCCAGCCCTGTACAGAAGATATTGAAGACATTCGTACTAATTTTGTACTGCTGGTTGGGGAAAGGCCTAAGATATATTATGAAGCAAACCTAAATATCACATTTCAAATGTTATTGGAACTGAATAAGTTTGTACAAAGGGAACTATTATAGTGGACATCAACTTTACTCTTTATTGGGACAGAAGCATTTTTTTTTTATTATTATATATATCAGAAGTTCGTGCTGTTGTTTGTTTATATGAGTACAGTGAAGTGGCAACAGCCGTGTTTGCAAGTTATACAAGCATCCCGGAACACAACTAAAAAGGCTACAAAATATTTTCTAAGATATTTCCAAGATCCAATAAAATGGCGCCTGCCTAGTGTTCTCCTCCTTGTCCTCAAAGGAGTTTATAAGAGACTTCACGGTGAAAGAGGAAGGTGAGTATTGACATTGTTTCTTTTGTGAGTTAGCAAGTAGGGGTAGTTTAGAAACGAGGAAAAACAGTGAGGCAATTGACGTGTAAGTGACAGGTTGAAAGGCTGGCTGTATGAGGCTGGAATGGTGAGTGACTAGACAGTCCATGTAGAGGAAATGGAAGCTGAGAGGTCAGGCAAGTATATCCTAGAAACTAGGCTAGAAACTAGGCTAGTTTAGACCGAAACAAGAGCAGATGATAGTGATGGTTTAGAGCCAATGAAGGGAGGAAGCAGGCCTAGGGTAAGTAACTCTGAGAGGAGTATACATATTAGTAATATGTTTCATGTACTACAGGATGAAGTGAAGGATAAACCTAGCCTCATTCTTCCTGGGGACTCACTGACAGAGGGTTGTAGGAGGAAGCGTGTTTCCTTTTCGGGGTGTATGGTACAGAACATGACTGAGAGAGTTGAAGACTTAGTCAGCAACACCTCAAAGGATTCGGTCTTCGGTACTGTGGTAGGAATTATTAATGTAGCTTCAGGCAGGTCAGACGAGATACTTAGGAAATATAAAGCTATTATAAAGTTCAAGGAACGTCATAGGATATTAGCTGTCTGTGGTTTGTTACAATGATTTGACGTTCGTTGTGATCCTTGGGAGACTGGCAGGAGTCTGCACTAGAGTTGGAGGCTGTGTTGAAAGAATGGTGTGATATCTGATGATGTTTGGGACAATTTTAGCCATGAGAAGAGCTTGTATGGTAGAGGCGGCCTTCACTCCAAAAGAGTAGGAAATGCTATGTTAGATAGGGTTCTTTGACGACTCTATTAGGTATGCTTTAGGTGGTAATGGAGTGGTGGAAAAAGGGATAGGTAATGGGGTAGCTGTTAACAATCCAATTCCTGAGGCCAATGACGGTAGCTTTAGTCAGGAAGATCAGAGCACCAGGTGAGTCAGGTAGATCTGACCTCACCTTAGGTTGTGTACATGTAGACGATCAGGGCATTTGTGGGGTGGGAGGGAGTGGCAGATCAAAAGCTCGTGGGAGTGTTGCCACATTAACCAGCGCTTTAAATGATTAAATAGGACTAATTTCAGTGTGTCTCACAGCCATACTTAAACCTGCTGTACAATGAATATCATGTATTTGAATGCTAGAAGTATTTTTTCAAAGTGGGATGAATTAATTGCTTATGGAACTGCTGAAAATCTCGATGTACTTATGATTACAGAATCATGGTTCAACTTTCATGATGAAAGCCTTAGTGCAGAATCATTGCCACAAAACAATAAAATATTTTAGACAAAAAACGTGACTGAACAACACCGTTAGAGAAGAATTAGATCAGTAAATTGGATGTAAGAAAGTACTAGTAGAATTCTTAGTTTACCAAACTTTTCACATACAGTAATTAAGCCATTTTGTGTGTGTAGTTTACAGACCGCTCAAGTTAGACGAGGAAAGCGATAAAGTATTGGTTGGCAAAAGCAAATCAGTCATAGAATAAAAAAGACAGCATTATTTGGGACGACATTAACAATATAAAAACTAACTGGAAAAATTTAAGCGCAAACAAAGAAAAGGGCAGATTGTTAGATATATATTATGATTTTTAAAATCAGGCAATGAATACACGGACGCATGGTAACAATATACTCGACCTTGCCCTTGCAAACGATAGTGATCTAATGAATTTGTGTGGTTTTGGTGAAAATTGTAGAAACAGTAATCATAATATAATTACACTTGAAATTAACGTAAACTGTAAGACCATAATAAAGGGCATATTAACTTCTAACTTTAAAAATGCTTACTCCGATAATATGAGAAGGGACATTTCCAATACCAACAGATCTGAGTTCCTACAAGTGGACGGCACTGAAGCAATGTGGTAAATATTTACAGATCAATAGATGTCTATGGAAAGAAAAAATATACCAAGAGTTCCCAAAAGAATCACGTTACTAACCGAAGCAGGATGTTGAAGAATATTGAAGAAATCATCGGTCGGATGAGTGAATCATATGAAAACACAAACATACAGGAAATCATGATGACAATGCAGAATATTTCAAATTACAGCAGAAAGGTATGAATATTACTGGTAACACTAAACGAGACCATTAAGCAAAAATCTCTCGTGAAGCAAAATCAAATCCTGTATTATTTATATTTCTTTATGTGATATGAAAGAAAAGTATAAAAAATTACGTAGGCCCTCTACTAAAGAAGAACAGCGATCTCGTCCATGATAACCGATGGAAAGTAACAGTGCCAAACGACACCTTCAACAGTGTTTTTACAAAAGAAACTATCATAACTATTCCTTTCTTAAAATCGGCTCTCATAGGACAAGAAGATAAGTTATCAATCAACGAAGTGACAGGACACAAAATGTTAATTTTTTAAAAGGAAATCAAACCAGATACATCAACTGACAAAGACAGTATCTCTCCTTTCATTCTGCATGAATGTCACAGACAGTTATCCTTTCTATAACTAAAATATTGAATAAATCATTAACTGAATGCAGAGTACCTAATGAATAGAAGGTCGCTAATATACTACCTTTAAAAATGGGTATACATGGGGAGTGATGAGAAGGGTGGGTGGTGAACTGAATGAAGGGAAGGCAATGATTGATTATGTGTGTGTGGATGAAAGGATGCGAAGATGTGTAATGGATGCAAGAGCTTATAGAGGTTGGGGAAGTGGACTTTCTGACCACTATTTGGTGGTGGCCAGAATCAAGATCCACGTAAGATGGAGAAATAGAAGAAGGGAAGGACGGGAGGAAGGAGTAGTTGCAAGGAGAGTAGAAAGGTTACAAGGGGATGAGGAAAAGACAGAATATAAGAGAGAAATGGAGGAACGACTGGGTAAGTATGAATTGGAGCAGATTGGGTACGTGGAAGGTGTGTGCAAGATATTCACGGAAGAAATATGTGCAGCATGTGATGTGGTGTAAAGGGTGAAGAGAAGACGGAAGGGGGTGCAAGGAACAGCATGGTGGAATGAAGAGGTGAGACAGGCTGTGGCACAAAAGAAAAAAACATACAATGAATGGATGCGAAATAGGGGTGTGGAAGCTGAGAGGCGGAAGAGAGAGTTATATGTAGAAAGGAAGAGAGACGTGAAAAGATTAGTAAGAGAAAGTAAGAAGAGAGTGGATGAGGAATTTGGAAGGAATTTGAGTGTAAAGTGGAGGGACTGTAAGAAAATGTTCTGAAAATAGGTAAAGACAGGAAGAAATCAGTAGGAAAGAAGTTGTGGAAGCAATGAAGAAAGTTAAATCGGGGAAAGCCCCAGGAATTGATGGAGTGTGTGGTGAAATGCTGAAGCATGGGAGGGAGACAGTAGTAGAATGGATGTGGAAGATGTGCAGATTGGCCTGGGAGGAAGGTAGAGTCCCGGAGGATTGGAAGTCAGGTATAATTATCCCTTTGTATAAAGGAAAAGGGGAAAAAGAAGTGTGTGTTAATCATAGGGGCATTTGTCTTCTTAGTGTAATAGGAAAAGTGTATGGTAGGATATTTATTGGCAGAGTTAGAGAAATGACAGACGAATTAGTTGGAGAAGAACAGGGAGGCTTTAGGAAGGGAAGATGTTGTGTAGATCAGATATTCATTCTTAGATCTTTAGTGGAAAAGTTTCTAGAGAAGGGAAAGAAGTTGTATGCGGCCTTCATGGATTTGGAGAAAGCATATGACAGGGTAAATAGACAAGGAATGTTGAAAATAATAAGAACATATGGAGTAGATGGGAAATTACTGAATGCTGTGAAGAGTATGTATGATGGTGCTAAGGCTGCAGTGCGTGTGGATGGAAAACTGAGTGAATTTCTCTCTTTGAAGGTTGGGTTGAAACAGGGATGTGTCATGTCTCCATGGTTGTTCAATCTTTATATGGATGGGGTAATAAAGGAGGCACAAGGTAGAGCAATGGATGTTGGAGTGTCCCTGGTGAGAGAGAGTAGTGTTTGGTAACTCCCTGTACTGTTGTTTGCAGATGATATTGTGTTGTGAAGTGAAGACGAAGGGCAGCTGCAAGGCTTGGTGGATGAATTTGGGAGAGTGTGTAAGAAACGGAATCTAAAGGTGAATGTAGGGAAGAGTAAAGTGATGGTCTTTGAGAGAGGTGAAATCAGTGAATGTACAGTGAGGTTGGATGGTGAGGAAATGGAAAATGTGAGTATGTTTAAGTACTTGGGGAGTGTGATGAGTAAGGATGGAAGTTTGAAGGGTGAAGTGCTTGAAAGGTACAACAAGGAAGGATGGTTTCTGGTTCCTTGAAAGCAGTGATAAGAAACAGGGAAGTGAGCATGGAAGTGAAAAAGTTACTATATGACAGTATTGTGATACCAACTCTAACGTATGGAAGTGAAGCTTGGACGTTGTTGGAAGGACACAAGTCAAGAGTGAGGGCAGTGGAAATGGGTTATTTAAGAGGAGCCTGTGGAGTCACATGGAGAGACAGGCTGACAAATGAGGATATAAAGGAGCGTTGTGGTGTGGATGTAGATGTGATAGGAAGCGTTAGGAGGAACACACTGAGGTGGTTTGGCCATGAGGAGAGGATGGAGGGTGAGAGACTGACAAGGAGAGTGTATGTGAGTGAGGTGGAGGGGGGGAGAGGGAGAGGGAGGCTGAGGATGAAATGGAGGGATGGAGTGGAGAGGTATATGAGAGAGGGGGGGTGTAATGGCGGGGGATAGGGCGACGTGGAGGCGATTTGTTTGTGGCCACCCCGTAAAGGATTGAGGCATCTGGCAATAGATAGATAGATAGATAGACGAATGGGAAATAAAAACTCGCCATAAATTACCTTCCAGTTAGTCTGAAGTCGGTATTATGGTTAAAAAAAAACGAGAATAGAGATAAAATTACCTTGTTCCTAAATAAGCATAATTTTACAGTGGATAATCGGCATGGGTTTTGTGATTATAGTTCATGGTCTACAAAATTCATTGATTTTTTACACACATATACGACAAATGGAATGGAAAAAACACAATCAGATGTCATCTACATAGATTTCCAGAATATATATATATATATATATATATATATATATATATATATATATATATATATATATATATATATACATATATAAGGTCTCCCATCTAAGAGTACTGTAAAAACTATAAGCCTATGGCCTCTGTAACAAAACATGTTCATGGAGTGGTAAGTGGTTAACGAATGACAAGCAGCGTGGCGTGATCAGTGGCAAATCATCAAAATGGCTACAAGTAACAAGCTGAAGTCCTCTACGGTCAGTACTACTACCAGTTGTTTTCAGTACATATACATTTATTTATCTGTTTATTTATTTATCAGTGATAAATGGACTAGGGTCTAAGGTACTTAAATTTGCTGAAGACAAGAGTACTTGAAGCAAAATAATGATTAAATGAGACGGTGAATTTATTTATAGCGACCAAGTTAACTGAATGATTTGGAGTGAAAAATGGCAGATGAAATTTCATGTAGATAAATGTAAGGCAATGCACTTGGGTGACAAAAACTGTGGCTATAAATATAGCATGTTCAATACCCCACTGATAGAGGTCAACGACGAGAAGGGTCTGGACATAGAGTCAGTATCGACCTCAGAAATTAAAAACGATGTATAGCAGACAATTAAAAGATACACGAAATGTTCGGCTTCATTGCAAGGAACTTTGCAACCATTATCCTCTCAGGCACTGGGAGCTCTACGAAAGAATTGTTCACCATAATTCACATAAATAACATGGAAGACGAATGCTACTTTCATTGAAAGTATATATGTAGTGACAGAACCAAAAGACTAATTAACGTTAAATCCAAAGTGCATTGAAAACATTATTAAAAGTAGTAAACTTTTCAGGGATGACCTACACAATAAATAACATTCACAATATGATGAAAATAAGAACTTGTTCTCATTGTTCACAAGGGGTGTGTTGAATAATACCTTCATCCAAAGGAATTCAAATAGACTTTGAAACGTCAACATACAGATGAAGAAGCTAGCACATCTGCTGAACCTGCAAGGGAAAGATGTTCAGAGTTCCCTAGGTTTAACTGCTTACATGACTGCATGTTCTGTGGTGAAGACTGCAAGATTGAGAAAGATCCTAAAAATCCCCCTCGCCGGAGACCAGCATACTGTATGTATGCAGACAAGTGAAGGGAAAAGGACATATTATATCACTGAAGGAAGAAATTTTTAAGGTTAGTGTCAGGGTAGGTGAAGCAGTGAGTGATTTACATGCTGCCGATGTTCTCTACCACGTAGACTGCTACACAAACTTTGTCATAAAGATCCATAACTGCTGCAATAAAAGCAACGCAGTCTGCACAGGAAGATGTGGATATGTCAGATAAAGCATTGGAAGGTCTTATCACGGTTCTAAAAGCTGACAAGGCACATGTCTGGAATTCAGTTGATCTACATAATTTGTATATAGAAAATGGGGGCTGTGTACTATCCCGCCTAATGCTCATCTGTAGACTTTCTGATAATTTTGGTAAAGATCTTTCTTTTCTTTCTCCACCAGGGATAGCCACAATAATTGCATTTCACAGTGAGGCTGGGAGAACCCTACCAATCATTTTAGACCCATAAGCAAATGGCACCGCCATGGCTGTAACCATGGTGAAGACCTAAATTTGTCATGGGGTCAAGGAATTCGGTCTTGAACGAGACAACTACAGCAAATCCTTAGACTATGAAAAAGCCTCCAGATATGTTTGCAGCACTGTTCTTGATCTCTGGATAAATTTTCACGAAACCTGAATTACTCTCTACCCGTACTCCTAGTAGGGAATATTATTACATTAGCATTGACAAATCATCCAACACAGCTTCAGATAGGCCTGGCAGTCTTTCTACGAGAGTAAAGGAAGTAGTCAAGACTGAATGCTTTTGGAGTTACTTGCGTTTATGATGAGTTGTTGTTCTTCAAGAGGTCTGCAGCTACCTCATTAGCTAAAAATAGTGAACTGACATAAATTTCTAACGCTACAGATGGGTCAGTGCAGTGTGTGGTAGACAGTTCTGATGCTGACATAGCATCTCAAAATGGCAAGAAATTGTACAACAGGGAAGAAAAGTTGCTAGTCCATTGTACGCAGTGATAAAAAATAGGGAAGTGAGCATGGAAGTTAAAAACTCACTGCATGATAAGATTGTAATACCCACTCTAACGTACTGTATGAAAACGAAGCTTCGACCCCGTTAGAAGGACACAAGTCTAGTGTAAGAGCAGTGGATCTGAGTAATTTGGGAGGAGAATGTGGAGTTACATGGAGAGACAGACTGACAAGTGAGGAATTGATGCAGCATTGTGGTGTAGATGTAGATGTGGTAGAAAGCGTCATTCATCTTTTTTTTTTTTTTTTTTTTTACGATTTCCTTTTTATCTTTATTTTTTATTTTTTGTTAAATTTTTGCCCTCAGGCCAGTTCCCTCTACCATACCTATCAAAGTACAGTTCTTTGACAGGAGCTTTACTTGATTTAATTTGCACTCTTTCCCCGCAATCCTTTCTTTACAAATTTTACCTGGGTGGGATCAGTACCTCAGGCAATACGTGAGTGGGGGTCTGGAAGCTTTTAGCCGAAGAGAGAGGAAGAGGATGAGGATAAATGAAGGCAAGGGCGAGGGTATGACGGAAGTTTTGGGTAGGTGAGAATTTCAAGTGTAAAAGTAAAAGCTCGGAGTTAAAATGTAGGAATAATGAAGGAAGTGAGTGAAAAAAGGGCAGAATTAACCAGTAGCCTGCAATATTTAGCCCTTTATTAAGACGGGTCTTTCTTGAGCTGAAAAACTTCTCCTTGTCTTATCCTAAATAGAGTACAATATACGTCCTCGTGTTTATGGTGCTAGTACGAGCAGGTGATGACTGCCAGGTGGTCCAAGACGCCGGTTAAGTTGAAGGTCAGGTTGAAGGTTCCAAGTTAATCGCGAAGAAAATGGCTTAAAATAATGCCTATTGGTATATGAGGATCATTAGGGAACACAATGTTTTGTAAAGTCCCAATCTTCCCTTTGACTGTGACATGCAATAGTCTATGTTATACACAGGTTTTCGTTTTCACTCTTTGGAGAACAGAGCCAAACGAGAAAAACAAATGTCCAGGAGACTCACTGGCTTAATAATCGAATGCAGGTCATTCAAGTTTCTGGATGGGCAGTTTGTACTAACCAAAACCCGATTCCCACGCCACAAAACTATTTTTCATACTTTGTTATTACTCATCTCACGGAGGGGGATAAAGATTTTATCCCCAGCTCCATTACAACGGTAGGTTTACCTTACGCTGAGTGAAGCTGTTTTGTGATTGCAAGTCTGAAATTTAATAGGAACCATCGTTCTTGGCTTGTTATGGACACAGTCTAGAATTTCTTAAGTCACTCAATGATGTTTCTTAAGCTCAGTAAAATCAACTGGCAGTAACAAGAGTAAAACGTGTACCTCTTCAGCGTATTTAATTAACCACATCTTCAGCTCGATAATATATCCAAGAATTATCTCTTGTTACCTCCATACAGAGTAAGGAAGCGGATAATGTGCATTATGTACGTAAAAACTGGCAACCATGAAGTACCAAGGAGCCTACTAAGTCAACGGAGAATACGGCAGAGGCGGAGCGTGTGCGGAAAGGAAAGGCGAATATGTGTAAAATGTGAGAGGAAACCAGATGAGAGAAGGAGAAAGGAACCATTAGTGGAACTGAATCAAGGGGCAGAGGAGCAGTGGGGAGGCGGAGATAAGGCAAGAGGAAGATGGAGAGCAGTGATTTAAGAAAGAGAGGAAAGGAAAGTTAGGAAGAAAGAAAGAAAAAATGATGAATATATACATGGGTACTGAATATAAGAAAGAAGATAAGGAAAGAGATAATATAGAAGTGAAATTGACAGCAGGATAAGTAGGCGAGGGGAAACTAATGAAAAGGAATGTATACGAAAAATTGGAATTATAGGAAACAAAAATGGAATAACGTGGATGTGATTAGGTAAGGAAAACACGAAGAGCATTTGTGGAGAGAGAGAGAGAGAGAGAAATGACATAAACATAGGACAGTGGTAACAAAGAGAATGAAGAGTGCAGAGTTAAGATAGATGGAAAGCACAACCACTGTACAGTAGAAGGGAAGAAATGACAAATAAGTTGAGTGAAGTAATGAAAATATATACAGCATTAACACAGAAATAAATATAAAAGATGAGAGAGTATCTGAAATGATATCCGTGTAAAAAAAAAAAAATGAGAAGAGAAGGAAAAGATAGTAAGGAAAAAGTTCAGCAGAATATATTATCCTATGTAAAGACCAATTTCCAGTGCTTCATTTCACAATCTTGAGGATCATATGTACAGAACCATTATCAGTAGGGGAAGTGCGAGGGAAGAAAGTGATAATTGGTAGTACGAGAAAATGAGTCTGACAGGAAATATGAAAAATGATGCAGGGAAACAAGAATATCTGGTAAGACAAATCTCGTGCAAATAACCACCTTCTCCCCTCTTCCGATATCTTGCTTCCATTGTCTTCATCTTCTTCAGGTCGTTCCCCTTCCCAGTCTGGAGCCTAATATTTGCTCAGTAATCACTGCCATAAGGGAGAGAACCCTTCATCGTTTATTCATTATGGATACAGTGAGTCGCGGCGAAAAATGTTGTATTGTTGGAGATATTGTTATGCATTTTAAGAAAATAAAATCCATTTTCTTAGTTAATATGGTAATTCGCTATAATTAGGCAGACCTTAAATAGGGGTAAATGCGAACAGCAATAAGAATCACTGCAATCATAATTCTCATATAAAAGACTAATGAGGTGTGATACAGAAACAAAGGAAAAGAGAACTCTACGACTGGAGCGTCATTAAATACCATGCTCGCTGAAATCACCCACACAGTCACTCACATCAATCAAGCATCGAAATCATGGTTCCATCACTACATTAATGAGGAGGAGAATCTGAAGGAGTTTTACAAGAAGGAAAGTGAAAAGAAGATGAAGTACTTCCGGGTTGAGAAGAAGATGGAACATTTCCGAGTGACTCCAACAAAATGCCCCTGGGAGCATGCTTCAGATCATCTGCATGCACCCATTTGGTATCGGTATTAGCCGGATCCTTTATTTCAATTTTGTTACTCCTAACAAAGATGGCACAGAATGGACCCAGGAATTTACCGTGAAGTTTTGATGCACGCTCGTGGCCCAGGACAAAAACTAAATCACCTACTTTGATAGTATTATTGGAGGCAGCTGTATGTTGCTTACATACCATTTCTGCATTTGAGAGGGCCAAATTATCCTCAGTGTACTGTTACGTTCCCATCCCACACTTCCACAGGCTCCAACAGCAGTAGGTCAGTATAGGAAGGACGTTGCTCAGTGAGTTGTTCTTCCTGTGGTCAGCCTTTAGGTGTGCATCAGCGGGATTGGCTGATCCACAAATAAACACTGGCTTCTTAGGTTCACTGTCTTAATTTGCAAATAATTACACATAATGCTTGTGAACTTCACTTCACTGTTTTCACAAGTACCGGAGCTATTCAATCTTCACTAACCGCACTGACACTGCACTGACACTGAAGTAAACTCAAAACAATCTTCCCCATCCTTATATAAACTTCCCATATTCTAGAATTATTTATATTCTAGGAGAAGCAACAGTTACCAGCTCAGGGATATCCAATATATTTTCTTACTTAACACTAAAGTATTTAGCATACAAACGGAAATAAAATCATCTAAATAACGGCCATACCACGTTGAGTACACCGCTTCCCGTCCGATCAGCGAAGTTAAGCAACGTTGGGTCTGGTTATTACTTGGATGGGTGACCGCCTGGGAACACCAGATGCGGTTGGCAAAACGTTCTCCTACGTGTCAAGTGGGGTTGGTGGAGAATTAGTGCCCCTCCCTGTAAAACAATTAACTCTAAGCCCTTGGCCACCCTGTTTGGGATACATGGCGTCTGGCAATGAATGAATGAAAAAACAATCAGTCACATAAATAAAACATTATAGAGAGAAAAGAGAATAAAATTTAATGCATAAATTTACAAAAAACCTCCACTCACAGATAGCAGGCTAACTGGCAATTCTGACACATAACGGTAAAATACGAGAAATACCGAGAACTCTTCCAGCAAATCCCGCTTCTCAGCAGTACGTATGAATTTTCTGAAAATGTGAGAGGTGAACTTTGACAAAATAATCATGACTGTAGATGGGATCAGGCTTAGATTGTAATAAAGAATAGAGTACCCTCTTGTCAAAGCCAGAGATGACAAAGAATGGAGTGTCACCAGTTGACTCATTCAGTGATCCATTAATCGACACAGCTACGTGTGGAATTCACTTATCCCAGGTAGAATTCTGATCTCCCACCATGTGGCATAGGCATTCTAAGGTTTTTCGATTCTGACACTCCACGAGGTCCTTATAGGCTGAATGATGGGCAACAACATTGCATTTAGTAATCCTATAGTGACAGCAAAACTGAATTGTTAAACTCTGACCCATTATCTGTTAGAATGACATATGGAGTTGTGAAAGGACAAATAATGAAATTAACAAGAGCACAGGCAATAGTACTAACAGATTTGTCATGCAGTGGAACCAACACTACGAATCTGGAGAAATGATCAACTGCCACTAATATATAGACCAAACCAGACTCCATACATGGTAATTTCAGAAGATCAAGGGAGACGTTTGCCAAGGCCTCGATGATACAGGATATAGCATTTTGGGTGCAGGCCAACCAGTAGATCCTATATTGCGAGCACAAGATAGGCATGAATCACAATGAACTTCTACATCCTTTCACATAGTGGGCCACTAACATGAAAGACGCGCCAGTCGTAAGCATCTGTCCATACCTGGGTGCAATGCGTGAGGGGTGTCATGTATTTAAATGGAGGGCAGCAGGAATTAAGTCCTTTGGAATGACTATTGTTGCGGCGCATGACTCTTAGGTTGTTATTATCGTGCCTTGGCAACCTGCCCCTCAACAGTGCGTCTGATTTCGTGTATAATATGAGACGCATGTGATTCGTGTATAAAATGTTCGTGTATAATAATATTCGTGCATAATATATTGGTGCATGATAATATGATTCGTGTATAATATGATACGAAATCGTACGCACTTTTGAATGGTAGGTTGCCAGGGCACAATAATGACAACCTCAGAGTCGTGTGCCGTGACTATAGTTATCTTACTTCGTGATGAGGCACGTCGCTACCCATGAGTACTGTCCTTTTGTAAAGTAGGTCGTTTAAGAGGAAAAAATCAGATACAGGAACTGGTAGCTTTGGCAAGGAAGAACCATCACCAAACTCAAGAAGGTATATGACCTGAGACAACAGAGGGTCAACACGCTGGAACCAATGGAGAGTGTCATAATCGAGCACCAAATTTACATCACAACCTATCAAGACTGTGGCAACATAACGAGAGAGAGCATCTGCCACAACATTAGACTTTCCTGAAATGTATTCAAAAGTTGGATTATATTCGCTAACAATAATTGCCCAAAGCACAAGGCGACAAGTAAGGTGACGTCTTCAATACAGGTCGCCAAGAGGAAGGTGGACAGTCTGGATTTGAACAGGATAACCATAAATAATGTCATGGAAATGTTTTAGGGGCAAGACCACGGCAATAGCTTCCCAATGAGTTACACTGTAATTCTTCTCTGCAAAGTTTAATACTCCACTAGCATAGGCAACGACACATTTCCTTTCGGGGTCATATTGCATGAGAACCACACTGAGACCCACTCTGGAAGCATTTGTGCATAATAAGAATGATTTGGAACAATCAGGAAATACCATGACCAGAGCTTGTGCAAGAGCAGTTTTTTTAAAGGCGGTAAATACAGTAGCTTGTTCATCTGACCACACAAAAAGCTCCTCCATCTTCAACAGCCTAGTCAATGGCACAGCAAGTTTGGCGTACCCTTGATGAAATGATGATAATATCTTCTAAGACCGAGGAAACTAGGTCCTGCATCTGTGTTGGCAGGAGTTGGAAAGTTGGTCACTGCATTTACCTTTTCGTCCAGTGTACGCATGCCGTGATCATCAACAACACATCATAGGAACTTCAGTTTCTTACATAGGAAATGACACTTTGACAGCTTGATTTTAACTCCAGCTTGTTGGAGCCTAGCGAATACCTCTGCAAATTTCACTAAGTGTTCCGGGACAGAGCAACTAGATATAATGATGTCATCAACATAAGGAAAGACTGAGTGGCATATTATGCCGGTGAAAAAACTATGTAAATTAATTGCATGAACACCGAGGGGGCATTTCTCAAAGCAAACGGAAGTCTATGGAACCAGTAATGGCCAGACGGGATGCTGAAGGCAGTGATTGGATGAGATGATTCCTCAATTTCTATTTGCCAATAGCCACTCAACAAATCTACCAACGAAAATACGCGATTATTTTCTCCTAACAGTTCCAACAGATCAATGAGCACCGGAATTGGGAATCTATACAGAGAAGGCATTGGTGTGGCAGTAGTCAGTGTTAGGATGCAATTTTCCAACATTCATTGGAACAAGGAATAACGAACTGTCAGAATGTTCAATAACATTGGATTCCAAAATTTCCTGAATAAGACAATCAGCCTGTTGATGCTGACTGTGAAGTAAGTTATAGGCAAGGGCATTCATGGGTTAACACGCCATGTGCCAGCTATTTTTAGTCCTATGGGTCGCCCCAGTGTTGGCCATTTTTCGACCTTTTTTTTTTTTTTGGCTAAAATGATATATTTTGATGTGGAAACAACGAATTTCGCCATTAAAATGCTCAACAAAGCTCATAAATGTGTTTTATTGAGCCCTGCATACTCATGTACAGGTATAGCCACTCTCTCATGCTCACCACGTACGTGAGAGAAAGCTGTTTTCTATGTAAGGTATACTCAGGTATTTATGCTTGGAAGGTATAGCAATGTTCAGTACACTTTTCTGATTACACATTACTTCAGCATCTATCACAATTTGCGTGTCTTTCTCACTGTGAATGCATTATCTTACACTTACTTGAAGATAGGTACAACCTGACTTCATTATGTACAGTCCTGGCACATACAAGAAGGTGTTTACAACTTGACTTCACTATATAGTCCTTACACTTACAAGAAAATATTTACACTTAAATTTACGTGAAAATATTTACAAAATGCCTTCGCTATGTACAGCACTGGGTGAGGCACACAGGCAGAATGAGGCAGAGCGAGCGTGAAGGGGGGAAATAGTGAGCATATGGCCTTGACAGCCTGAGGGATGGTAGAGGAACAGTTATCATACATGCCTGCCAATTTTTACCCACGAATCTTGAAAAATGCGGTCACATTGGATTTTTTATTTTAAACCATTTTAAAACGGCACTGGCAGTGGCCACGGAATTATGTCAGACCATTTTAAAACGGCACTGGCACACGGTGGGTTAAGCATCAAGCTGCAATGTATTTGCATATTTAACTAGAACAGTCGTTTTGCCCATGTTCTTACTGGGCAGAGCTAAAAGTTCGCTTTTGTCTCGCAAAAGATTAAACAACTGGATTCTGTACATAGGATAATTGTCCCATTTCAAATGAGGCTCAAGATTGGTTAGAGTAGAATTGTCAGTAGAATGAACAACTGAGGACACATCTATGACAGAGAGTGGGAAACATTTGCATCATTCGTCTGCTGGGTATACCAAAAAGTCGCCAATCTGTGTCCCAGCATGCAGCTTAAATGGTGCACTGGATGTGTTAGCTAAGTACAAATAACATAGGCTGCTGTGTGACACTGAGCACATCGCAGACCAGTAACTCATGCCCTTAACACGACTGGTCTCAGGCTGAGAAATAGCTATGACACTGCTAGATGACCCAACACTCCTCAGAGCAATCTTGCTATATATATTAGGGGCAAAACAGCGCACAAGTTTTACCACCACTCAGTTGTTTGTTGACAACCGCATTAAGTCTACCAGCGGCAATGATGTAGGTAATGTTAGGTAATGTTACAGGATGGCTCATTGTGATGATCAAGTTGATAACCAGGACGTCAATCTGAGGAATACAGGAAATCAGTAACTGAATCAGGTATGTCAGAGGAGGATCTGACAGGGAAGAAAGAAACTATCAAGTTGTGACCAGGAAGGAATCTGATTTGAAATACTTTGCACTAACCAATCTTGAATAGTAATGCCTCCACGTTCCTCTAACACACTGATATCTTTGTCTGCCATGGTTTTTACACTCAGTAAAATGTCAGGAGTACAACTGATCCAGGGAATGACATAAAAATATGCAAGGAATGGATCTGCCGAATCATGTAGAGAATTTTGAAGTTGAATTTTGACTTTGAGGTTTAAAAATAATCAATCTACACTACAAAGAAGACGCTCGCAGGACTAAAGGAAGCTAAAATGTTTTGAGCTGTTACTTTAATTCTTGCTAATACCTTTTCAGTTACTAAGTTTATGTCAGAACCTGAATCGATAAAAAGTGAGACATTCACTTGACTGCAATTTCCATGCACAACTGCACTTAGGAAACTAATGCAGGAACAATATTTGAGGTAGATAATGGTGTTATGTAACTGCTGTGTTGGAGAGTTCTGAATGTCACACAGCTCTTCCTCGAAACGCTGTCATGTAAGGAACATATTAGTAGTATGGCTTCTTGACTGTTTATGATACTTAAAGAAATCACAGCAGGACCAAGAAGGTGTATACCATCGCCAGTTATAATACCTACATCCGTGGCTTGACGGCGACCTTCGGGATTGTCTGTCCTCACTGAATTGTCTCTGCCTGCAATAATGGTTTGACCTACGTCATCCAGAGACACCACAACGCCAGGAAACCATAAAAGATTTCTCACTGTGACATGTTGTCGAATGGGTCACACCCACCGGACAGGCAACGGCTCCAGGCAGGTTAGGCAATCTGCGTTGTAAGAGCGGGTAGTAGCAGCGACACCAGTGACAGATGAGCATGAACGCACAGCGGAATGCAGAACCGTGCGAGACACCATTGTTCACATACGTGGATGAGACGGAGAGAATGTTGGAGACACTATAAGTAAACAGGACAGCAAATGATTGAGAGAAAGGAAACTATGATAGAAATAGAGAGAGGAAGTGACTGAGTAAGTGGGATACTTTGGGAAGAATGAGTAAGAGTATGTGCTTTAGATTTATTTCGTAGACCGAGGAAAGCATGAAGACTATGATTAGGTGTATAAATAGTAGCACAAGTTGAATTAACCTTAGTAATAGGAATATTAGCAGCAGTAAGAGTGTCTGGGTCTGGTTTTACATAAAAGAAAAAAGCTACAAAAAAAGATTATGTTACTATCACCACGGTTATTATCATCACCATCTCTAGTCGACTGGCGAGTTGGGGAGTGTTTAAGTCTTTGGATATAAAGCATATATAACTGGAAAGGCCAAGTCTGACCAGAGAAGTATATAACCACCCCTGTGAAAATCAGTTATATAGCACTGCACACGATATGAAAAGAAACTGGCATTTTTGTGAAGAATGAATTAAGAATAAATGAATGAATCAAAGAAAGAATGTATGAATAAATGAAGAAAAAAAGAATGAAAGTGAATTATACAACATGAACACTGTATATATGAAAGTAAAAAAATGGTTTTATTAGGAGTGAACGAACAGGGATGATAGAAAAAAAAAAAGGTTAACAAGAAAAATGATTGTGAAGCAAAGAGAGCACTGAATGAAATCAGAAATGAATAATACAATTAATCACAATATTTGGTGAAAATGACAGATAATTTTTAGAGAAGGAGAAAAAGTCAGAGTAAGGTAAGAGATGGTCATTCGGGTGAATATTGTTTTAGAGAGAGGTAGGAAGGTGAGAAAAAAAATAATTACAAAAATATTCAGTCAGTTGACTTGAGAGAGCTGAATGACGCAAGTCTTGACGGGGATGTATATGAGTGGTGTAGCGACTGGCGTCTCCCACCAGGCATAGCGGCTGAGTTGCTTGGAGAAGCCTGATGACGAAAAACCGTGATGTGGAATCCTGTGGTTGGTCACACACTTGCTCAAGGCAGGGGAACGTGACGTAATACTTGCTTGCAGTGACGGTAAGTCAGAAGAGGGCAATTTTCAACCAGTGGGCAAGGGCAGGAGCAAATGGGCAATGGTAATTCACCTTAACATAGTTGCAGGACACATACTTCTTAGTTCCATACAGCGGAAGGCAGTAAGTGAAGGCCCCAGAGATAATCATTAATCACACTGACAGCGAGAACCAAGCCGGGTGTGGCAAGGGAGGGCAGGGTGGTTGGCGGGCGGTGACGATTACAGTTTTCCTAGAACAGGCCGGACAGGTGTAAAAGCGATGACAATTTACCGCAGCACAGGTCACTGGCAGGGTGACCTGTGCCGTGGTAGAGAAGGCCAGGGCTGCATGACACAGGTTTGGCAGGGCAGCTTAGCACAATGCAGGGTGTGTCTTGGCAGTAATTATGTGGAGAATATTTCTGGGAGTTGTGCTGTGTTGTTCAAATCACTTTGCTGCCACCCTTTTGAACCATATATAAAGGGCAAAGAGTATGCTCAAATTTCGTTGGAATTTTTTATGTTATTCTTGATTCTCACAGAATCTGCTCCATTCGAGCCCTGCCTCTGAGCCATCACTGCGTAACTGGTCCACATCTCACATCCCAGCCTCTTGACCTGGACTCAGCATAAATGGCAGGCGACGCCAGCGGAGGCTGCAAAATCTGTCATGTAGGCCGGACCACACTTATTACTCACACTTACATACTGTTAGATATACACAAGCATATACTTTAGTTAGAAGAAATTATTAAATCACTGTAACATACATACACACACACACACACACACACACACACCGAGGCACCGAGAGAGAACAGACGCACGTCGACACCGCTCTATACCTGGCCAACTTGGCCAGCGGCATTACCTAAATAAGTATCTTTATATGAGTCAAGCTCTGTACAAGGTTAGACTAAATGGTGTTCTAATATTGAAAAAAAAAAAAATAATAATAAGTTTTAAGTAAGACTTGGTCAAACAGAAAAGTAAACAAGCAGGCAAGAATGAGCACAATCAGCTGATCGTTGTTTAGTCTACAATCTGCCCCAGGGAATGTAAGTACTATATGCACTTTTAGTACTGCAAAATGACCACACACTTTAGTAAAGCAATTTTGGAAAAGAAAAGGGATAAAGATAGAAAGCAGGATGATGATTTCTACCAAGAACTGGTTGAAATGGAGACTCACAACAAACTGGTTGAACGAGTACATAGGTTAGAAACGGCTTTTCAAAATGAGATTGATGAAATTAAGAAACAGATGCACCTGCAAAAGGAAGAAATGGAAAAATTAGGAAAGGAAGTCAACAAGAAAGACACAACCATAAAAGAGCTAACAGTTGAAGCGGGTACACTTAGGAGGAAAATTAGTGAAATGGCAAGTACAGTAGTCAACCACGAGAGTATTATGGAAGAGTTCAAAAATGATAGAGACAATTAGGCAAGGAAGCACTCTGATAGATCAGAGCAGTGATATTGAGGAGAAGATAACACAGGTGAATGAAGCTGTGCAAAGCTACAAAAATGATGTGGAAACCACTTATGCTGAAATGGTGAAAGTAAAGAAAGTCTTGGAAACAAGGGTGGAAGAAACAAGCATTATAAAGGAAGTGAGAAGAATAATCGAAAACAATCCTAAATTAGTCAGAGATTCAGTAGATATTAACAAATCTATAGTAATCACTGGTATAGGAGAGGAAGAAGTAAAAAACAAGATCTCAAGAGACATAAAGGAGATGGCAAATGTAATGGGCATATTGAAAGACGTATTAGAGGAAATCTGTAGTAAAGACATAGGGGAACACAAAAGGTTAGGAAAATACGAGAAAAGCAAGTCAAGACCCCTAAAGGTAACCTTCCAGAGTGTAAACACCGTGAAGGAGACACTAAAAAAATGCAAAGAATCTTATGGAAAAATAGAAGTTCAAAAATGTATTGATAAAAAGATGCCTAACACAAGAGGAACTGGAATTACTGAAAGAGAAGAGGGAGGAAGCAAAAACAAAAAATGAGGGAAGATCAGAGGAGGAGAAGAATACATTTTTTTACGAAGTAATTGGATTGCAGGGAATAAAAAGGAGGAAGGTAGTAGAACCAAATCATGATAAGTATATAAACAAGATTATTAAGTTGATGTACTCAAATGTGGATGGAATGGTATCTAAAATATTAAAGATGAATGATTATGTCAGAGAAAATGAACCACATATAATGTGCCTAACTGAAACAAAATTAACACCAAGGATATCGAATGACATCCTAAACTTAGAGGAATATAATATATGGAGAAGAGATAGGAACTTAAAAAAAGGAGGAGGAATTATACTATGAACTAAGAAAAATCTAAAAGTCAAAGAAATAGAATTAGATATACCCTCACAAGTAGAACTGATTGCAGTAGAGATAAATACATCTGAAGGGAAAGTAACTGTAGCCAATTTGTACATGCCACCCAGATCAAACACATGGGAAAGAGACGAGTATGAGGACCTGGCGGAGAGTACAATTCAGATTTTAAGAGCATTACTACATAAAATTGAAGAGAAATCGAAAAGCATTATACTAACTGGAGATTTTAATACAAATATAAATTGCAATACTCTAGCTATAATAAGCCAAGAAAGCTGCTGGGACCAAAAGCTCCTGGATCTTATGCAAGAGTTTTCCTAACGCAACATGTAAGGGAAAGCACCAGAAAAAGAGGACTCGATGTATCCTCAATGCTAGATCCCATATTTACTAGGCAAGAAAACGATGTTGACAATTTAATATATCACCCTCCATTCGGCAAAAGCGACCATGCAGTAATAAATTGCAATTTCAGGATTGCATATGACATAGATAACAGCAAAGAAAGTTACAAAAAGAGACTCAACTATAAAAAGGGAAAGTATCATGACCTAAAGAAGTACTTCTTAGAAATTGCTTGGGAAAAGGGGCTTAGAGGACAAGATTTAAATGCTATATATAAAAAATTCTGTGAACTTTATGAAACAGGAGTCCAGAAGTACATCCCACAGCACAAAGAAGCAGAAAATAAAATAAAGAAATGGTTCAATACAGAATGTAAAAAATCAAGATACAAAAGAGATTTGTTGTGGAATAGATACAGATGGAAGACACAATAGTGAAAGGGCGTATAATAATTACAAACAGGCAAGAAAAGATTATACAAGAATAAGGAGGGAAGCCCGAAAACAGTTTGAGCAGGATATCATAAATAAAAATAGTGATCAACCAAAGCTATGTTACAGCTACATCAGAAGCAAAACCAAAGTAAAATATAAAATACAATCCATTACGGACGATGGAATCACCTATACACAAGAGAAGGAAATTTGTGAAGCACTAAACAAGAATTTCCAATCAGTTTTTACAGAGGAAAAAATTTTTGAGAGGGATTATGTGGAACATGCATGCCCACACATACTACCAGATATACAAACATCAGAAAAAGAAATACATGAGGAGCTAAGTAAATTAGACAAAGGAAAAGCAAATGGTCCTGATCAAATTTCATGTTGGGTGCTACGTGAATGTGCAAAGGAGTTAAGTAAACCATTATTTTTAATTTTCAAGAAATCCATGAGTCAAGGTAAACTACCTGACATTTGGAAGAAAGCAAACATTGTTCCCTTATTCAAGAAAGGGAATAGACAAAATCCACTTAACTACCGACCAGTATCACTAACCAGTGTTGTAAGCAAGGTATTAGAAAAGCTTATAAGAAAAGCTTGGGTAAATCACCTAGAAGAACACAGTATGATACCAGAAAGACAGTTTGGTTTCAGAAAAGGAAAATCATGTGTTACTAATCTGTTGAGCTAACATGACAGAGTAACAGACACATTACAGGAAAGAGAAGGATGGGTGGACAGTATCTATTTTGATTTCAAGAAAGCATTTGACACAGTACCACACCAAAGACTTTTATGGAAACTGTACCATCAAGGAGGAATTCGAGGCAAACACTATTGTTGGATGCAAGATTTTCTCATGAAAAGAAAAATGAGAACAGTACTAAGGGGAAATTACTCATCATGGAAAGAAGTGACTAGTGGAGTATCACAGGGCTCAGTGCTGGCACCAATCATGTTTTTAGTGTATATAAATGACACAGACGGTAACACTGGAAATGAAAGCTATCTAAATATGTTTGCAGATGATGCCAAAATACAAAGGAGAATTACTAACACAGACTGTTGTAAAGAGCTACAAGAAGAATTAAATAAACTTCATGAATGGAGTAATACATGGCAAATGGAATTCAATGTGGACAAGCGTCATGTAATCAAGTTTGGTAAAAGTGGAAAAAGACCTGACTGGGATTATACATTAGGAAATAAAACCCTATACACATCAGAAAGAGAGAAGGACCTAGGTGTGATTGTCAATAACAGACTATCTCCGGCTGACCACATCAGTGAGAAGGTACGGAACATGTATACACTACTTGCCAATATGAGAATAGCGTTTACATACATACATGAAGACATGTTAAGAAAGACAATAACATCATTCATCAGACCAACCCTGGAGTATGCATCAGTAGTCTGGAGTCCTCATCTCAAAAAAACACATAGACAAGATTGAAAAAGCTCAAAGGGCCGCTACAAGATGGATACCAATCTTAAGGGATCTAAGCTACGAAGAAAGACTAAATAAACTGAATCTACCAACACTAGAGGAGAGAAGGAAAAGAGGTGACATGATTATGCTATATAAATGCATATCAGGGAAGGAGAAAATAGACATAAATGATTACTTAACGTGTGGGGAAGCATCAGCAAGAGGACACTGCAAAAAACTGCATAAAAAGAGAGGTGATAAAGACGTATGGAAATTTAGTTTCCCAAATAGAGCAATTGATCAATGGAATGCACTACCGAATGAAATAATGTGTGCCAAAACAATTCACAAATTTAAGGATATGTACGATAAATATGGTTTAAGACACGGGACATTACGAGCTTGACTCATTTCTGTAAAGATACAATTAGGTAAGAACACACACACACACACACACACACACACACTCTCACACTCTCACACAGGCGCGCGCGCGCGCGCGCATGTTTGTACAAAAGTACATTGTGTTCCCAGGCCGGCTGTTGCTAAAATATGTGTTAGTATTTATCACACTGTTTTAACGTGATGTAAAGAAAGAGATATCAGTGAAAACATTGTGAGGGCAGCGAAAAGGAAAACAGGTACTATATCCAGTATTATACAGTGTCCGTTTATTGCCTGAGGTGGCATTTGTGGGGTGCATACACGCAGCCGCTGGGGTGGGGAGAGGGGGATCAGTTTGTCCCCTCTAGGAAAATTTTGGGGAAATGCTGAAAGGGATTTTTGGCATAGTTCTTGTATGACAATATAGTTTTTGCCACTTGTATATTAAATAGTATTATCTGTTTCCAAAATTATTTATGTGGGAGCAATAATATCCTTTGAAATTGAAAGCTACACTAAATATTATAAAACCCTTGAGAAAAAATGACCAGTTTTAACTTAACAACATCCCCTATCACCTTAGATTATGTGGTTAATATTAGAGCTCTAATGATGTTTTGGACCTGAATCCTGATGAAGTGTAAAAATGGCCTTCCTGTCCCCTCAACCACATCCTTTCGCACCCTGCAGCCATATCCTCTCACCCTGTAGCCAGTTCCATACAAACACTGTACAATTATTGTTACAAACAACTGAGACAAGTAGAATTTTTGAAGACTGCATGAAGCCATGTTGATAACCTCAGACTACATTTTAGAAGTCAAGCAGATATAAGTATGTGTGCCAGAGGCCTCGTTTGGGTGGAGGACAGGGGGACGTGTCCTTCCCACTCTTTGGAGCCTGGGGGACAGAGTATCTTTTGTTCCCCCCACTTTTCTCTGTGAAAATTTTCAGGATGAATAGCTTTATGCCGTTTCTCTTATTTTTCCTCAATGGAAAATCCCTTTCTATACAGTACAGTACAGTTCAGGAGATATGAAAATCATTCCCTGCTGAGCGGGGCAGGTCGAGTGGTCACCTGATTCAAAGATTAAGTGAGGTTAATCCCGGCAGATGTGTTTACTTAGGTCAATCTTGACTTATGCACCACCCCTGATGCCTGAGCAAATGAGAATCAAACTAAAAGTATAAGCAGTGGGAAACAGAATTTCTATCGGCTACCACCCCAGCAGTAGAACAAAACAGAATACCAGAAAGGGGGTGGCTGCGGCAGCTAATTTTGATTTACACATATGTGCTAAGTGGAGAGAGAGAGAGAGAGAGAGAGAGAGAGAGAGAGAGAGAGAGAGAGAGAGAGAGAGAGAGAGAGAGAGAGAGAGAGAACCGCAAAGGAAAACAGAAATAAGTGATAGTACCACAAATGTGAGAAAGTGTGTGTGTTCGGGACACGCACGCCAGATCTCGAGTTTTCATTGGCCCATCCATTCCGCTATTTTTATTCCAGCAGCCAATCAAATTCCAGGTTTTATTTCCGAATATAAACAGATAATATGAACGCCGATGTGTGGCATATTTCATCATAATTTCCTAGGTTATTATGCAAAATAGCTGTACTTCCTTATATGTAGAGAGAGATAAAGACAGCAGGTAAATGATGCGCTAAGAGTATACTGTTGACAGTGTTTTTTAGTACTAAAAGTGCACAAGAAATTTTCTGTACCGAGAACAAAAAAAATTGCTTTGAGGTAGAACGAACGGAAGTTAGCATGTATATGTCGATAATTATACCATCTACGAAAGTGACCATGATGACCAGTGATACTAGTGACAAGGAGATGTCATCTGTTATGGAAACTCCAGTGCCTTCCATTTTATTGCTGGTGTTTCCTTTTGCTCTCTAATGAAAGAGTAGACTTCTGGTAACAGTATGTACTTAGTGTTTTTACATACCTTTCCTCTGAAAGGATTATTAGCTTTTTAAAGCTATTCCAAGAAAGATATAAATACTGTATGTGGGGAAAAGATAGTTTTTCTTTAAGACATTGGAACAAATACAACAGTAATGATGTATATTTATTTCTGATGACTTAAAGCATCAAATCTAGGAAAATTTGTGGTGACAGATATATTGGGGAAATATTCCAAGTGTTGCCCCCCCCCCCCGGCAAAAATCCTGGGTACGCCACTGATGGGGTGATATCGATGGGGTCACTGTTTCAAATGCAGTTCTCCGGACGAACCGATAGTCATTTAGAGATTTCGAACTCTCGCGAATTCCTTTGAAGAATTGGCGCTGTAAAAAAAAAAAAATCACATTATTATTATTATGATTATTATTATGATTATGATGATGATGATGATGATGATGATGATGATGATTATACCATCATTATTACTGTTGTTCATCCACTCGATCAGTGTAGTGATATTTCATGGTGACAGCACTGAGTGGCAAGCCAAACAGTTTCATGTACGCCAAGAAATTATTTAATGCGATGGGTGGGAATCATATAACCAACAAATACGTGTTCCCTACATGTCAGCAAGTGGGTAAATGGAGGATTAGCGCCCCTCCCCGGGAAACAACTAACTAAAAGACAGGCAACCCAGGCAACCTCGGACCCTGACTGACCTACAGGTGACGACCAAGGACCAAGCAAAGGATATGCTGAAGATTCCTATGTGGAATGCGTGGGGCGAGAATGATGAGGTGAAAGAGAGCAAAATTGTTCAGGTTCTTTGTGATACAAAAATGGAAGTATGTAAACTGACAGACCAAATGAATAGGTGAGGGTGTGAGAAGTAGGTGAAACTGAGAGGGCAAAGATGGGTGTATAATATGCTGTGTGCATGAGATGGAAGGAGAATATAAGAAAGTATAGATAAATTGATTCAAGGATTGAGGGAGTAAGACTGAAAGTATTAATATAGGCAAAGGTGATTGTACGTGTTTATGCGCCGACAGAAGACAGTGCATGCAGAGTGAAGAAGAGTTCTGGAAGAGTGTGGAAACACGTAGGGAAAAGCTTGGAAGGAGAGGGAAGGTGTTTTTGACTGGAGATATGAATGGAAAAGTAGGGATGTGAAGGTTGATGGAGTAAATGGTGAGTTGGGCGTGCCTTCAGATGTGGACGAGAATGGTAGGGCTTTAGTTGACATTTGTGCAGAGAAGATTGGTAATAGCCAATACCCTCTTTAGGCACAGAATGATCCACAGGTATAGATGATGAGTAATGAGAAAAGTGGGAGTTGCGCTGAGTGAATGGAAGACAATGTTTGATTATGTGTGGGTGAATATGAGCGTGACAAGGTAAATGCTGGATGCGAAAACATACAGAGGTTGGAGATGTGGACTCGCTGGCCACCACTAGGTGGTCTTGAAAGCCTAGGTACAAATGCAGTGGATGACAGGAGGGAAAGAGGGCAGGAGGAAGTAGTCCTTACAAAAAGAGTCGAAACGTTGCAGGAGGATTATATATATATATATATATATATATATATATATATATATATATATATATATATATATATATATATATTAGAATGAAGTTGCGGAGCGATTGGGTAAATATAATTTGGGGACGGGGGAGGTGGAAGGTGTGCGCAAGATATACAAAGAATAAATCTGTGCAGTACATGGGGTGGTGTGTAGGGTGAAGGGAAGACGAAAGTGGGAAGCAAGGAAAAGCATGGTGAAATGAATAAGTGAGAGGAACTTTTGCATAAAAGAAGAAAACTTATAGTGAGTGGATGGGAAGCAGAGGCATGGGGGAAGTTGAGACATGGAATAGGGAGTTGTATGTAGAAAAGAAGTGAGAGGCGAAAAGCATAGTAAGAGAATGTACGAGGAGAGTGGATAAGGGGTTTGGAAGGAATCTGAAAGTAAATTGGAGGGAATGTAAGAAAATGTTCAGGAAGGAGGCTAAGAGAATAGGGCGGGGATATAAAGAAGGCAATATGGCAGTGAAAGATAAAAAGGGCAGATTGTTAATGGAGACGGGAGAAGAGGTGAGCAGATGGAGAGAATACTTTAAGGAATTGTTAAACATAAAGAAAAATTGTAACGCGACTATGTGTGGCAGAAGAATGGCCGGGTGAAGGAAGGAGATGAAAAGGGAAGAAGAGATCAGTAGGATGGAAGTTACTGAAGCAATAAAGAAAGTCAAAATGAGAAAAACCCCAGGAATTGATGGAGTGTGTATGGTTAAATGTGGTGAAATGGTGGAAGAGATACTAGTAGAATGGATATTGAAGGTGTTCAGATTCTCCTGTGAGGAAGGCTGAGTCCCGGAGGCATTGAAAGTCGGGTATGATTATTCCCTTATTGAATGGAGAAAGAGAAGATAAAGTGTGCCTGATAATCATAGGGTAATTTGTCTTCTTATTGGAGGAATAATATATGGTAGGATTCTTATTGACAGAGTTATGGGAAATAACAGAGAAATTAGTTGGAGAAGACAGGGAGGGTTCAGGATGGGATGAGGTTGTGTAGATCAAATATTCATCCTAAGGTGTATGGTACAAGTTTCTAGAGAAGGGAAATAAGCTGTATGCTGCTTTTATATATTTCGAGGAATCATTTGACAGAGTGGATGGACAAGAAGTGTGGAAAACATAAAAGAAATACACGGAGTAAATGGAAAGTTGTCCTGAGGAGGATGTATGAGGGCGCTAGGACTGCAGTGTTTGTGAAAGGCGAACTATGTGAATTTTTTAAATCTGAATGCTGGATTAAAGCAGGGATGTTTGATGTTTATTTGGTTGGTAAGTTGTATATGGATGGAGGTATATAAGAGATACAAAGTTGGATGGATGATGAAATTGTTCTAACAAGAGAAGCCAGCGTTTGGAAACTTACTGTCGGGTTATTGGCAGATGATACTGCATTGTAGTGAAGACGAAGGGGCACTACAAGGCTTGGTGAATGAGTCTGGGAGAGCAGGTAAGTAACGGAATATAAAGGTGAATGTAGCGAAGAGTAAAGTTATGATCTTCGAGAGAACTGAAGTCGCTGAATGCGCACTGAAGCTGGCTGGCGAGGAAATTGAAAATGTTGGTGCATTTAAGTACTTGGGTGAAGTGATGAGTTTGGGCGGAGGTTTAGAGGATGAAATGCCTGAAAGAGTACAACAGGGAAGAAAAGTTGCTGGTTCACTGAAAGCAGTGATAAAAAATAGGGAAACGAGCATGGAAGATAAAAACTTCATGCATGGAAATATTGTGATATTCACTCTCACGCATGGAAGCGAAGCTTGGACCCTATTGGATGGACACAAGTCAAGTGTGAGAGCAGGAGATCTGAGTAATTTGAGAGGAGCATGTTGATTTACATGGAGAGACTAGCTGACAATTGAGGAATTGAAGGAGCATTGTGATGTGGACGTGGATATGGTACAGAGCGTCATTCGTCTTATTTTTTTTTTTTAAGTATTCAACACGTCATCCTTTTAATCTGTAATTTGTATCTTTAAATTCCTGCCCTCAGGCCAGTCCCCTCTACGATAATTTTCAAAGTACAGTACTTAGACAAGAGCTTTACTGGGTTTATTTTGCACTCTTTCCCTGCAATCCTTTCTTTACCAATAATACCTCGGTGGGATCAATACCTCAGGCAATACGTGAATGGGGGTCTGGAAGCTTTTAGCAGAAGAGAGAGGAAGAGAAAGTGGATAAATGAAGGCAAGGGTGAGGATATGATGGAAGTTTTGGGTAGGTGAGAATTTCACGATAAAATAAAAGATCGGAGGGAAAATATACAAAGAAAGAAGGAAGTAGGAGAAGAAAGATGCACAATTAACTGGAAGCCTGCAATACTTAGCCCTCTATTAAGGCGGGTCTTTCCTGAGTTGAAAACTTCGCCTTGCTGTATCCTGAATAAAACACAATATATGTCCTCGTGTTAATGGTGCTAGTACGAGCAGGTGATGACTGCCGGGTGGTATAGTGGTCCAAGACGCCGGTCAAGTTGAAGGTCAGGTTGAAGGTACAAAGTAAATCACGAAGAAGAAGGCTTAAGTAATGCATGTTGATTTATGATTTTTATTAAAGGACACAGCTTTTGCCAAGTCCCAGTCTTCCCCTTGACTGTGACATTCAATAGTTATTGCTCTCTCTCTCTCTCTCTCTCTCTCTCTCTCTCTCTCTCTCTACTGTACAGGTTATCGGTTGTGTTGTTTGGTGAAGAGGAAAACGAAAAAAACAAATGTACAAGAGTCTGACTGGCTTGATAATAGAACTCAGGTTCTTCAAGTTGCTCGATGTATGTGCTAACCAAGACCCGATTCCCACACCACAAAAATGTTTTATTATACTTTATTAGGACTTGTCACACCCAGGGAGATAAAAATGCTATCCCTGGCACCATCACCACGGTAGGTTTAATTTAAGCTGAGTGAAGTTGTTTTGTGATTGCAAGACTGAAATTAAAATGGCACCATCGTTCTGGGCTTGTTATGGACACAGTCTAGAATTCTTTGAGTCATTTGGTTATGTTTTTTAAGCCCAGTAAAATCAACTGCTAATAACAGGAGTAAAACATATATATCTTCATGGTATTTAGTGAACTAATATTTTCAGTTCGATGATATTTCTAAGAATTATCTCCTGTTACCTTCATACAGAGTAAAGAAGTGGATAATGTGCACTATGTATATATAAATTGGCAAGCATGAAGCGCCAAGGAGCCTGCTAAGGCAACGGAGAATACGGCAGAGGGGGAATGTGTGTGGGAGGGAAAGGCGAATATGTGTAAAATGTGAGAGGAAACCAGATGAGAAAAGGAGAAAGAAGCCATTAGTGGAACTGAATCAAGGGGCAGAGGAGGAGTGGGGAGGCGGAGATAAAGCAAGAGAAAGACAGGGACCTGTGATTTCAGGGAGAGAGAGAGAAAAGAGGAAATTGAGGGGGAAAAAAACTATTGAAAAAATGAGAAATATATACAATGATAATAAAAATAAGAAAGAAGATAAGGAAAGAGATAATATATAAAAGAAATTGAGGAAACTAATGAAAAAGAATGTAAACGAACAATAAGAATTATGAGAAACAAAAATGGAAGAACGTGGATATGATTAGGTATGAAAAAAACGAAGAGCAATCGTGTGCAGAGAGAGAGAGAGAGAGAGAGAGAGAGAGAGTCAGAAAAATGAAATAAAGAAATATAGGACAGCGATGGTAAAGTAATTCAAGAGTGGAGAGTTAAAAAATGATGGACAGAAAGACCACTGTAAAAGGGAGGAAATAACAAGGACAGAATGGATTTAGAGAAGTGTGGAAAATATATACAACATTAACACAGAAATAAATACAAAAGATAAAACAAAGCTGAAAAGGATGTCCATGTAAAAAAAATATAGAAGAAAATGAGAGTAAAGGATAAATTCAGCAGAATATAATATCCTATTGAACTACAGCAATTTCCAGTGTTTCATTACACAAACTTCAGGATCATATGTACAGAACCATGAGATGTACAGTAAGGGAACTGCGAGGGAGGAAAGTGATAAGTTGTTGTAAAAGAAAATGAGTGTGACAGGAAATATGAAAAATGATGCTGGGAAACGAGAATATCTGGTAAGACGAACCCCGTGCAAATAACCACCTTCTCCCCTCTTCCTATATTTCTTGCTTCCATTGTCTTCATCTTTGTCAGGTCGTTCCCCTTTCCATTCTAAAGCCTAATATTTTCTCAACAATCACTGCCAGAAGGAAGGAGAGGACCCTTCATCGTTTCTTCATTGTGGATACTGTGTGTCCCGGCGAAAGTGGTTATATTGCAGGAGATATTGTTACGTATTTAAGGATCTAAAATCCATTTTTTTCGTTAATATGGTGTTTTCCAGTAGGCAGGTAGACCTTGAAATATGAGGTAAAAGCGAACAGCAGTGGGCATAATTGTAATCATGATTCTCATGTAAATGATGAGAGAGATGCGATGCAGAAGCAAAGGAAAACACACACACACACACACACACACACACACTCAGACAAATTGAAGACAATACCTGCTTCGCTATCGCGGCTGGTAAAATGAGTGCAACGCTCACTTCCACCAGTTGGTTTAAAGACCTAACATTTGACTACGCTCTGTGACCGTGACTTTCGACCAATAGTTCTCAAAACCTCATCACTTCATTATTGCCTGACCTGTAACCATTCCACCAAGTTTGTTAAAAATCAAGTGAAAATATTATGAACTATCTTTTTGTGACCTTGATATATGATACATGACCTTTCCCTTTAATCTTGACCATTGACATTTTTCATAAATGAATCCTCTTCAGTGCCTTACCCTGAACATTTCCACTAACTTAGCGTAACTTGGATAATAACTACTTATGTTCAACTTGCCATGTGATAATAAGGTTTGACCTATTGCTCTACAAAACAATAACTCAGCTCTTTGGCAGATCCTCAGTCTTCCATCCAGTCTGATCCGAGTTATCTCTAAAATGGTTTAGTTACTGCTTTCCCACACAGAAACTCGGGTTTCACTGACCTTGCGCTGTGAACTTTACCTCTGAATGATTTTTCTTTAGACTGAGCCTCTCCATTGTTGCATTTTCGACAAATCTTCACCTAACTATGCAGTTCACTGGATAAAACTGTTTAGTATTGTTTTCACAATAATAAAACGAAGGAAGGAAAAATATAAGAATAAAACCATAACCCATACGGGGGAGGCGGTGGATGAATCGGTAGAGAGGTGGCCTGCAGTCCTAACGGACCCAGGTTCGAATCCCGGCTGGGGCAGGGAACAGTTTAAGGATTTGAATTTCATTAAATCAGGCTTTACTGATCTACCAGAAGACCCGCCGACATGTCGTAAAAATACCCCCGCTAATACCAATACACCAGTCCTGTATGAGACAAATGTATTCAATATGGAAGGTGGGTGTTAGCGCCGAAGTGGTGACATGTAAAGGTGTATGGTATGTAGGAGGACTGCTGGGCCTTGATAGCAGGCCGTGAAGCTTATGCCCAGAGTCGGACACATAAAAAAAAAAAAAAGATACGGGTGTTCTCCATTCATGAAAAGTCTGTAACAGTTGGACCTGAGCGGCTTCAGGTTGAAGTTTGGGAGGAAATCACACTGGCGAAGTGAGTTCCAAAGAGATGCAGTTCGGAGAATAAAAGAATTCTGATAGGCAGAACCTCTGCAGTATGACAGTGTGATGGTCCAGTCATAAGCGCTACCACTTACCCACGTAGCGCGGAGGGAGGCGTGGAGAGGTGGCACAAAGGATGCAACTTTGTCTTAGCATTTGCCATAAAAGTACCTGTATAATAATGCAAGGGAGGCAACATTCCTTCCTACCTGTAGGGGAGGTAGTTCGCGGGAAATAGTAGGGTTATTTGTAATTCTAATAGCTTTGTTCTGAATATTGTCCAGATCCAGATGTTTAGTGCAACCTTTCCACATCCATTGCACAAGGGTGAGCAGTATTCCAGCTGAGAGCTCACATGACTTGTAAATTATAGCTAACTGCTAGTCAGTGAAGAAGTTGCTGATTCTGTACAATAATTTTGACCTATCTCTGCGATTTCGAGCTTTAACCAAGTATTAAAAAAAAAAAAAAAAAACGACAGATCAACCCCTTGGGAATTCCTATTCCTCTCTACCAGTTAGCTTAAAATTGCGTAAAAAGTGTTTTAATTCTTTTGTTCACACACACACACACACACACACACACACACACACACACACACACACACACACACACACACACACACACACACACACACACACGCACAAGTAGTGCAAAAGACCATCATTCTCGAAACGTGAAGAGGTGTAAGTAAATGACATCCAAATGATTTAAGCTGCGAGATAAAGTCAGGATGCGGAGGGGATTGAACAGTGAATGAACGAGTCTCTGTCCCTTTTCAAGGGCATTCCGTTGGTTAGCTTTGGATCCGTAGTGTTCTGTTGTTCTAGTTTTCTGGCCTTTACCTCACCATAGTTTTATTCAGGTAACATAGGTCGATATGATAATCATGAATAACAATAGTGATTTTTGTTCTTGGCTTCGCTTCACGTACATTTATTAAACACACTATCTATCTATATACCTAGGCTGCTTCCCCCAAGGAAAGGGAGGTAGCCGAGACAGGACGACTCACTCTCCATTTACTCATCCATTCAAACACATTCATTTGCATCTTAGCCCCAAAGGGGAGAACGGACAGATCCTCACCGCACCACACCGCACAAGGGTCAACTGGGCAATGCAATCAGTGACATCCGCAGCACACACTCTTGTAAAATACTGAGTAAAAATTGGGATAACAACCTTTGCCATTTGCCTGTCTGAATATAGTTGATCCATTAATTTCCATTTTTTGTTAGTTTCTTTTGCCATTTCATGGCTTGTGAGACGAAATTCTTTAGCCATAAGCATGCCTTAGTTACCACGACTTCTTGTAGTTAAATCTTATTGTTCTCAAGCTATTTAATGCATATCAAGACGAACACTTAGTAATGCAGGTTGTATGTAACCCTTCCAGTCGATAAGTCATCCTTAAAAGTAGAGAAGAACTTGGGATATGAAAGGAAGCGCAAAAGAAGAAGAGATAATGGCTCTGTTTTTTAGTACTCTGGTACGGAAGTTTCTCTCTCTCTCTCTCTCTCTCTCTCTCTCTCTCTCTCTCTCTCTTAGGGGATATGAGAGGATAAGCAAACGAAGAAGAGTAAATGGCTCTGTTTTTTGGTACTCTGGTAATGGAACTCTCTCTCTCTCTCTCTCTCTCTCTCTCTCTCTCTCTCTCTCTCTCTCTCTCTCTCTCTCGAGCTATGCAGTGTTGTCAGCCCTAACCAACCAATGTTATTTACTTGCCGTAAGTGCTGTAACAAATATTTCTTTTAGTGCTGAATACCTAATTTCTGATAAACTCTTCTTTCCAATTTTATTTTCTTTGATATCTCTTCGGATTTGGATGAATCAGTATACTTTTTCTTTGCTTTCCAGGTATCAGTATTTTCTGTTCAATGTGTGGGTATTAAATTATTTGGTTTTATGGCTCAGACGTTTTTATTTTTCCTTTACTGGTGTGAATTTGATTTTGTCGTTTGTTGCCTTTTTCTGAGAAAACTAGATACTGCACATACTCATTCAGTAACTAATTTGTAATATAGGTATTGCTCCACACTACAGTAGTTAGTTCTGTAGATACCATTGTTTTCTTATTTCATGTTCCATTATTTTTTAAATTTCATATTATTTCATACTTTTAAAATTTATCCCCGAACGGACATTGGGCGTAAATTGTTTTCGTGATTAGGTACTTGATAATCAATTATAATTTTCTCAAAAACGGATCAAATAATATCTCTATACTGTTGCAATTAGTATTTGATTCTACCTAATTATTTTCTTACAAATGCCTTTTTTTTCTCATTTGCAGTTAAATATTTCTTTTCAAAATGCCGACCTTACCTGAACAGCTTGCTGCAGCTGGTTTTTGCGAGGGTTTTTGCTAACCCCATGGTTCTCTTGTGTGCAGAATGTGCATACACCGAAGTCAGCTGGTGAAGTTAACTGTGGCCAATAATCAGAATGCTCGTCATACCCTCAGACTATATTTGATAAAGGAGATTCTTGCCAGTAACATTGGCCGTAGTACTGAGAACATTATGTCGACCCATCCCAGCATCTCTGTTCCAGCTTCCTGCAGAATCAGGTTAAACTGACATCAGGTTGCCTCTTCCTCCCCCATGTTACATCTTTTCAGGAGATCCAATCAATAGGAAGTGGAGGGGCGGAACATCATACCGGCGATAACATATAGCAAGTTTCAGATTCTTTCAGATTTAAAATAGAAGCCCCATGAGGTGCATATGGTTAGAGATTCCACTGTCCTAGGCCAATTAGTTGAAATTTACCATAAAACTCATGGTAATAGTGAAAGAGTGAGGCCTTCGACAAGTGTCATATTTTGACTGACTTCACCAGTGGCTATGCTTTCAGGTACAAATGACTTGGCACGGACGATATCAGAGGAATTATTGGAGCTTTATAAGATAATGATTCAGCGCAACACGTCCAAGACAAAGAAGGTATTGATCTCTGGTGTCCTTCCCAGGATTGGTGCAGAGAATGCCTATTACAGCAAGACCTTCGTTTTCAGTGATCCATAAGATCCCTTTATGTACAGGAACGCGTGCAGTTTGTCAGCACATGGCACAATTTCTACCAGCAGCCACCCTTGTCGCAGAAGATGGTCTTCACTTGAATGTAGTCAGTTTGGCATGCCTTGGCGATTTCCTCCCTGGTGCTTTGCATTTCTTTTGAAGTAAAAATGGACAACATTCGGGATGAGAGGATACAGGGAAGCTAACTTAAACTGTAATCAAGGTAAGACATGTATCTCAAACTTCCCCCATCACAGAAATTGATATTTAATCGTATTTTTTGTATATGCAATTATTTTATGAAATAAATTAGCAGCTTTAGAGCATCATGTGCATGTTGATGACTGTAATGTAACTGACACTACAGAATCTCCATTAGATACTAAACAGACTTTATAACAGAATACTGTTTGTCATGGTAAGGAAGATGGGATAATGGAAGGCTGTATTTTGCTATTTACTAAACAAATTTTCGTCTAGTCCTAATTTCAAAGCTGTCCATCAATAATTTTCACGTAATTAATGTTCAACCTAAGTACATTGCACTGAAAGTTGATGCTAGATTTATTTATCATCCACCAGCTCATTCCTGTGAAACTGATAGCAAATTATATGAACAAATAGCACAGTCTGTAAATTATATGAACAAATAGCACAGTCTGTAAGTTTTTGATATTTTATCCCTTAGGCTGCGACAGACCTTCCAGAAGGTCTGTGTGTCCGCAGTGGACCTTCCAGAGGATGGTGGGGATTATTGTATTTTTCTTCCTCTAACTCTTGACTGTGCATCCTGATTAGGTCACATGCATCCCTCCCAGGCTGCAAGAGGTATTGTACCACTCGGTCTGCCACTGGCCACCAACGAGTGAAGATAGTATCCTGTTTCTCTCAAAGACCCTCCATCCACCATCACCCAAACAAATGGTATGCAAGCCCAGCCACCGGAGTGACGTTACATATCACCAAGTGACAATTCAGACAGTGCTGTCAAAAGACAGGAGGTGGACGTGAGGAGAGAATTGTTACAACTGGAACACTTGACTGCCTCTGAATACACGCCTTGGTTTTCCTTACTCTGCCCTGTCTTTCCCTGCCTCTCTGTACACTATCTTGCTTATCCCTACCTTACCATGTCTTTCCCTGTCGTGCCTTGTCTTTCACTACCTTTCCTCTCTCTCCTTACCTTACACTGCATCTCCCTATTCTCCCCTGCCTTTCCCTACCTTAATCTACCTTGCATCTCCCTACTCTACCTTGCCCCTTCTTATTGTACCATGCCTTTCCCTACCCTACCCTGGCTTTCCCTACTCTACATAGCCATTGTCTGCCATCCTCTACCTTTCTCTACCCTACACTGCCTTTCCCTACCCTACCCTGCATCTCCCCACTCAAACCAGTCTTTCTTTACCCTACCGTGTTTTCCCTGTCAAGCTTTCCCTTTCCTTTACCTGCATCTCTTTACCCAACTCTGCATCTTCCTATTCTACCCTGTCTTTCCCTATCCTACAGAGCATTTCCCTACCCTATCCAGTCTTTCTCTACTCTACCCTGCCTTTCCCTACTCTACCTTGCCTTGCCCTACTCTACCCTACTTTTCCCTGTCATACTTCCCCTATCCCTGCCTGCATCTTCCTATTCTGCCCTGCCTTTTCCTACCCTACCTTGCATGTCCATGCTCCACCCTGCCTTTCCCTACACTACCCCGTCATTCTCTGGCTTTCCCTACTCAACCCTGCATCTCCCTACCCTACCCTGCATCTCCCTACTCTACCTTGCATCTTCTTACTCTACCCTGCTTTTCCCTTTCCTACCCTCCCGTTTCCTACACTACCTTTGTTTTTCCCACCCAACCCTGCAACTACTTACCCTACCCTGCCTTTGCTTACCCTACCATGCCTTTCCCCACTCTACCCTGTCTTTTACTATCCTACCTTTCCCTTCCATTACTGCAATTCTGTCTTTCCTTACTGTCATCTCATCACCCAACCCTGCATATCCCTGTTCCACACTGCCTATTCCTACCCTACCCTGCATGTCCCTGCTCTACTCTTCCTTTCCCTGCCGTACCCTATCCTACCCTGCATGTCCCTGCTCTACTTTTTCTTTCCCTGCCGTACCCTATCCTACCCTGCCTTTCCCTGCAATGCTTTGTCATTCTTTACCCTACCATGCCCTTTCCTGCCATGACTTGAATTTCCCTACCCAATTCTGCCTTTTCTCACACAGATTGCACGCGAACCCTGTTGGAGATAATGGCAAGTGACATAGCAGTGCGCTACACACTATTCAAGGTGAAAATGACGCTCGCTACGAAGTTATTCTGGTTTGCTATAGTTATATGGCCAAAGATACCTGTACTTACTGGTAGAGAGAGAAAATGACTCACGTTCGTAACTGGTCGTAGAAAAATAAGTAACTGACTATTTTGGTGCTGTCAGGTGTTCCTTTTTTTTTCCCCATCATCCGGCAGCTTTTCTTAGTTATGCTATATATATATATATATATATATATATATATATACTCTACAATTGCACTTCTGTGGCATGTTTAGTGCTAAGTGTAGTAACGCCTGTGATTTTGCTCTTGTAGATTACATCCATTTCATAATGCACTGCAACAAGTGTCTGTATCATTTCAAATTATTAAATAACTTCATTATTGGCGTTACCAAGCATGGTAGTTAACTCCCAAACTACTTTCCTTCACGTGGGATACCGACCACTTGCACTGCCTCGTTGCCGCCTGGGCGCTTTGCACTCGCCAACCACAAAAAACACCTCTCTTCAACTTGCTCAGTCCCTGGACCACCTACGGACCTCCAGTTTGTTCCAAACGTCAGTGGAAAGATCGAGCGTTATTTGAATAAAATCTTAAAATGTTTGGTTGGATCAATGTTGGTCAAAGTAGCTAGTGAAAACGCCCAATTGTTCCTCCATATTACCAACAAGGTCGGGCTAGCATACAAACTTATTGCAAAGTCTGTTACATCAATTGTATATCAGCCAGCATGAGGAGATATTTTAGATCTTGTATGGGCAAAATAGAGAAAGTTAATTGAAAATGTACACATAGGGGAAGAATTAAGTACAAGTAATGATCACTTGGTCACATTCAACATTCAATTCAGCGTAGTAAATTAAGTTTCAGTTACGAAGTTATGCCAGACTGCAAAACAGCTGCTTACAGAAGTTAAAGCTCATCTTAGGCAGTAATGACTGGAAGCTGATTATTTGGACAACGAAAGTAAAAGCAGCAAGGACACTTTTCGGAGCATATTAATGAAGCTGTCAAAAATGTGCTGCTGAGTAACAGACGGCATATGAAAATTATAATCCAAAATGGCAAAATGTCAATGTCAAGATCTGTCCATCAGTCAAGAAACTTGCTCATCATAATGACAAATCACCAAGTGCTAAAAGATTAGTAAAAGAAAGTAAGAGAAATCTTGAAGCAGATACAGAACACATCAGTAAATTAATCCAAAATAATTTTATAATTACATAATAAATAGTCAGAAACTGACACAATTACTTGGGCCGCTAGTCACAGCATATAACTGATGAAACCGAGATGGTATTTACCGGAGAAAACCCATGTTCATTGCCTCCACTTTCCTCTGTACACGCAGATGAAAATAAAATATTTAGTGATATCTGGTCAGTGAGGGAGATGTAGTATTTGCAAAATAAATATACTTAAGATCAACAAAAAGCATAGGTCAGATAGAATATCTTCAGGACTGTTGAGAAAAGTGAAATATTAAGTAGTGAAACTTTTATGTCAAATAGCTAGTTATTTTGTCTCTGATAGAAATCTAGGGTTGCAACTTAACAGTTTTCATCTTTCAGAAACGTACAGGAACTCGGCGAGTGAGTGAATGATGCATTTAGTGACACACAGTTAATTTTGCCACTCCCGTATATGCAGCAAAAAAAAAAAAAAAAAAAGAAATGTAAATCAGAAAGTTAGATGGAGATCAGAAAAACTCCATTCCTCTGTTATTCAACACATGATAGGTATTGTCCGGTGACTCCTACGCAATTGACGAGCATAAATCTGCTATAACTAACTTTACAATAAAGTGTTCTGCTACGTAAATTTCTTTGAAAATATTACCTTCAAACCTTTGTCCTTTATTTAATTTCCACATTCTCCCTCCCCCTACAGAGTCTTACAAGTATTATGCTGTAATCATTTCCCCTCACCTGATGATCTCTGGTTGATTCTTGTTTCTGGTTCGGTTCCCCTGCGACGTCTCCAATAATAGCTAACATGGCAGCCTCATGAGCATAATTTCTGCCGAATTCCTTTGTTTCCCACTGTCTCCGCCTCACCATATTTCTCCTAAAGGTGGATGATATCAGAAGGCATTGGGAGAATTGAGTAAAAAAGTGAGAAATGCAGACCAATGTGAAGAGAAAAATGTAATTAAACCTTTACCGACGAAATCTTTAAACCAATATTTACTATACTCGATGCCTTGATAATACTGCCATGAACATCTTTCTAGCTTCCGCAGGAATCGCTGAAAATATTTTATAAACAGGCCGTCCAGACAACAGTCTATCATGCAAGCCAATGCTGAGCCCCACCTAAACAGAAACAAACATATATAATAACAATAATATTAATAATAATAATAATAATAATAATAATAATAATAATAACAACAACAACAACAACAACAACGGTGTAAAAAGAGACCACACTTATAGACCACAGACCACTTGCACAAACGCTGTACAGTACTCCTAATCACTGAGCACACGAACTTAAAACACAAATAATTGCTTTAACGAGAAAGCAACTCACCCTTATAAGTTTATGTTGGACTACCCTCAGAACACACACACACACACACACACACACACACACACACACACACACACACACACACACACACACACATACGCAGGCACGCACGCGCGCGCAACAACCTCCCAACGTAACACAGAAATGCCTTAACAACATTCCTCCTCCACTCAATACATACTCGTATAAGTAGCCACCACAACTATCCAGAACCTTCAGGCAAATAGCATCCTCCATGAACACCCATGGCACTGAGAGATTTCGCTTCCAAGAGAACCATAGCTCACCCAGCAAAACAACAGTATGGCCATCACCATTCTGTGATTCAGAGCCGAAACAAAATAAAAAACACGATTTTTCTGCTATGACTTCATTGTATAGCAGCCTCTCACACCACAACACACCTTCCTCAAGCACTCACTCCCACAGCACAAACAATCCTTCATCATAACAACAAATCATCTCAGGGAGTGCATCACTGATGTGGCCGGATTCCTGAAAGTATTAATGTAACTTCAATATTGACTTTCTCCTTAACAAAAAATCGTCTGTCGGTAGCAATAATACATTAAAATAACAACCATGATATAGAAATTGTGAAAACAGGTGTTTAAGTGTCTCTTGCTTTGACAGTTGTGCAATGCCATTAGGGATACTGGAACGAAATGCGCTCAAGACCAATGGAAAGGAAAGTGCAGACAGTGCCTGTAAGTCAGGAGGGATTAGGCCAGATAGACATATATAAAGCTTCGTCTTACGCCTGATTTCCTCAGCCTCAGACTCTAAATTGGAAGACTGGACTGCAGACGATGCATTATTTCGTGCTTTTCCTCTGTTCCTTCTCAATCCCTTTGCTTCTCCTTCTTCTCATACCTCTTCCACCCTACAGTGCACTATCACTTACTGGACGTCTCTTACATCGTAATGCCACTGCCTCTCTCTCTCTCTCTCTCTCTCTCTCTCTCTCTCTCTCTCTGTCATTTACTTACTCTATCTTTAATTGTCTATTTTTCGTTTCACCACACTTTTCTTTTTACATCCATCCTCCCTTCATCCATAGATAAATTATTAGCTAAACGTTGTTTACCTACTGATATCGAGTAGCTTTACCCTGTCCTTCTTAGTCATCTTTGTTGTTTCCTGTTCCCTTCTTTCTCTCCCAGCTTCCTCCTATACCAATTCTTCATTCATCTCTATTTGCATAACTCGTTTTCCTTGTTTTTCTCATTGCTCCTTCTTCTTTTTGTTCCTTTTTCTCCGTAAGTATTTCCACATTACTTTACGATAACTTTATTTTTTTTTATCCTTCCTTCACTCCTTCATAAACGTTTCATTCACCGCATTTATTATTTACCCCCGGGTCTTTCCCCTTCCATTTTTCTTCATCTTTTTCTTCCTCTTCCCATTTTCTTCTTCCTCTTTCTTTTTTCTTCCTATTCCTTCTCTTTTTCTTCTTCTTTCTTCTTCCTCGTCCTTCTTCTTCCATTTCCTTCTTATTCCTCTTCCTTTTTCTTCCTCTTCTCCTTCTTCGTCCTCTTCCTCTGACCTGCTAAGGTGAAGACGTGCTCTGATCTCTCCCAAGCCCTCGTAATATGGCGCCTGTACAAGGATTCTCTTGTTCTACGTGCTCAGAAGAGTTTATAAGAGACTTAACTGTGGAAGAGGAAGGTTGATATACAAAGGCTTAGTTTAGAGATGAGGGATAACAATAAGGATACTGACGTGTTAAGTGACAGGATGAAGGTTAAGGGAATGAGGCTGGAATGGTGAGTGCCAAGGCAGGGCATGTAAAGGAAGTGGAAAAAAAAATTATATGACAAGGTAGGTTACTTAGAAATATGACTAATTAAGGTTGGCGCCAGGTTAGATGATAGAGATGGCTTCCAGCAGGTCAAGGGAGGGTGCAAAGCTATGGGTGTACCTGTCATAAAAGACTTTGTAACTCCTTTGTGGTTACTTGTAGTTGAGGTATATATATTAGACTTGTGGGCGAGCGGTTGTTATATTTGAGTAGCTTTGTAAGTGGATAATCTTCTTTCCCATTTGTCATGTAGTGACAGGAGAGGTAAAGAATAGTATGGGACTATTTTTATTTGTCTTGGAAATATTAACAAAGTCTCTCACACAGAGTGGAGTATAAAGTAGAGTCCCGCTAGCTATCTCTCTGTCTCGCTCTCTCTGTCTCTCTCTCAAGTTGCTAAGCCCTTCTCCCTGCGACCTGTCTGTTCTAAGGCTAGCTTCCTTCTGAGCTCTCTTTCCTAAATTCTGGTGAAACAGGAGACGTATCACGTGTGTTCCTTGTGGGTGGAAAGTTCTAGAAGCCTGTGTGTATGTGTGTATGTGTGTGTATGGTCACTAAGGCTTTGTTCACCGGTGGATTGCTGACAACTAACTGCATCATCTCCTTACTGGCCACTTCGTAATCTGTCATCAGCTTTCCTCAGTGTAATTTGCAAGCTCATTTCCCATTCCCAGGCTCGCATAGAGCTGTCTATCTATCTATTTATCTATCTATCTATTATGATTTGTAATTATAATATGGAGTCCTAACATATTTACGAGTATTAGGAAAAGGTTTTAGGCACTTGGGGATGAAATGCAGGGTGAGCCTAGCCTTATACTTGTCGGGAATTCATTGATTAGGCATCGGGAGAAGGACGTTTTTGCAATGGGTTGTAGTAGGAAGCATTTTTGCTTTACTGGATGTAGGATACAGGACGTGACTGAGAGAGTTTATGATCAGCAACATTTCAGAGGACTTTTTTTTTTTTTATTGTGGTAGAGAATAATACTGTAGCTTCATGCAAATCAAATGAGATTCTTAGGAAGTATAAGGACCTTATAAGGAAGTTCAGATAACTTCATGTGAAGTCAGTATTTTTGTGGTCTGTTACCCATATTGACGCTGGTTCTGTGCTCCCGAATAAAACGATAGGAGTCAAAAGAAGGATAAATGATCTGTGTAGAACGAAGGGTGCGAAGTTTACTGATATTTGAGACAATTTCAGTCATGGCAGTAGCTTGTATTGTAGAGGTGGTCTTCGCCTCATGGAAACCTAGCTTAGGTGTGGTTCAAGATGACTGTGGTTAGTATGCTTAAGGGAGTGATAGAGGTGAAAAGGGGACATTTAAAGGCATAGCTGTTAATTATCCAAACCCTCAGGTGAATACTGATAGCATAAGTGAGATCAACTCACTTGGAGAATCAGGAAGATCCGACCTCACCTCAGGTGCAAGTAGACAATCAGGGGATTTGTGGGGAGGGAGGGAGTGCAGGATCATTGGCTCCTAGCGGTGATACCACATCGACTGAGGATTTAAACGACCAAAATGGGGCTAATTTTAGTTTGTCACACAGCACACAACCCTTTTAGATCCAGGAATGATATGTTATTTATATGAGTGAATCCGAAAAGTATTATGTCGAAGAGAGATGAATTAATTACCACTGCAACAGCCCAGAATCCCTACATAATTATGATCACAGAATCAGGGTTAAATTCTCGTGATAAGCCCCTTCTTAGAGAAGAATCTCTAGAAAACTATAAAACATTTAAAAAATCGATGCTGCAAAAAATCATCAGTTGCGTTTATATATATATATATATATATATATATATATATATATATATATATATATATATATATATATATATATATATATATATATATTAATAACCACGTAAAAACAGTACAGATCAGAAGACTAGCTTTTGAAACATGATTTTTTTTCTTTTTTGTCAGAACTTCAGAGAGAGCAATACACCCATTCATTTTGGTTTAGTTTACAGACTGCACAAGTTAGACAACGAAAATGACAAGTTATTGTACGGTGAAATAAAAACCGTAATAGCAAACAAGAAGATGTGACAAGGCACAGCAAACCCGTTCCCGGCGGTAATTTTAGTGCTGACGTATAAACACAACAGGATATCTAGGCAAAGATGTCACATCAAATTTGGAGTAAATCGAGTGAAAATTTGACGATTTTTTGCCCATTTGAAATTTAAGGCCCGACTCCCCTACCTCTAACTGAGGCATGTTATAGGATGCAGCTTAGAAAGATGCACCTTTAGATTTTGCTTTCATGTCGATATGACGAATTTGAAAATAGTTATGACGAAAAAACGATTTTCTTTGTTCATATTTTTTTTCGGCCTACAGCCTGGGCGTTGGTCCAATTTTGCCAGAAATTTGATCAGGTGATCAAAAGTTCATAGCCCATCGTTCCTGTAATTTTGGTTAATATCGCACCAGTAGCTTTTGCGTAAAGTTGTCAACAGACAGACAGACAAACAAACACAGACAAACCGAGTGAAAGCAATACCCGTCCCCGAGCCCCTCCGAAACGGGAACGAGTGTTATTTGGGGAAATTCAATAATCCGAATGATGACTGGAAAAATCTGAGTGCAGAGAAAGTAGGGAATGGGTTGTTAGAACTTGTAGATGATGCATTTTAAAATCAGGCAGTGAACAGAATGACACGTGGAAATAATATACTCGAACATACCCCAGCAATAGACAGTGACCTAATAAATTTATGTGACGTTGGTGAAAATTTTAGCAACAGCGATCATATCATTAGACCTGAAGTTCACATCTACTGTAAGAGCAGTATAAATAGTTTTTTTTTGTTCCTAACTTTAAAAAGGGGTAACTTCAGTAATATGAGAAAGGAAGTTTACAACACCATCTGACCGAGTCACTACTGCTGAATAACGTCGAATAAATTGGATAAATATTCATAGATTAAGCGATGTTTGTTTTATATATATATATATATATATATATATATATATATATATATATATATATATATATATATATATATATATATGGAACCTCTGTGGTACAGTGGTAGAGTGTGCGTTTCGTACACGGGTGAGCCAGGGTTCGCGACCCGCCAGGATAATAAACTTTGGGAATGTTCACCCGGCCACGTACTGCACTGGCGGACACAAAGGATGCTGTGGTTGAACCAGTGTCACTTCCTATAAAGTATGCCTTCACCCAGTCGGCTTGCACGGGCTGATTACACTTGGTTCACAGACTACGCACACATCCAAAGCCACTCCAACACTTCAATTACACTTACAAGCACTTCTCACCCTACATACAGTCTCTACCAAACAGCTTAAGCCACTTGGTAGAGATACATTGGCTGTATCGTCCCGACTTCGGTCGGGATAGGCCTGTCCTGCAGTGGATACCCAAAAAGGCTGATGATATATATATATATATATATATATATATATATATATATATATATATATATATATATATATATGGAGCCTCTGTGGTAAAGTGCGCATTTTTGTACCCTGAAGAACGAGGGTTCGTGCCCCGCCAGGGTAATAAACTTTGGGAGTGTTCTTTTGGCCGCGTACTGCATTGGCGGACATCAGGGGTGCTGTGGTTGAACCAGTTTCGCGTACTATAAAGTATGCTTGCACCCAGTCGGCTTGCACGGGCCAATTACACTTGGTTCGCAGACTACACACACATCCAAAGCCACTCCAACACTACAATACACTTACAAGCACTTCTCACCCTACATACAGTCTCTAACAGACACCCTAAGCCACTTGGTAGAGACACTTTGGCTGTATCGTCCCTCTTTCGGTTGAGATAGGCCGGTCCTGCCGTGGACACTCAAACGGCTGATGAGAATATATATATATATATATATATATATATATATATATATATATATATATATATATATATATATATATCGAGTCTGACATAAATCTTTAAATTCCAAACTGCCCTCTTACGGTTTCTATCCTTCTATACTTCTATATGTACCTTCATCTATAGCTTCCTTTCTGGTCATTCTATAGCTGCTGCTGTAGACGGCCATCGTTCTTCTCCTAGATCTATCAACAGTGGTGTTCCTCAGGGCTCTGTCCTCTCACCAACTCTCTTCCTTTTATTCATCAATGATCTTCTAAGCTGTACATCTAATCCTATCCACCTGTACGCTGATGATTCCACCCTTCACTTTTCCATTCGGTTTCCGCAACTTCCATCTCAGCAGTTACTTCAACAAACAAGGGATGAGGCTATGACACACCTAATCACTGCTTGGCTCGTATCTCTGACTGGGGTAAAACTAATCTGGTTGTTTTTAATGCATCAAAAACTTAGTTTTTACACCTATCAACCCGTCAAACTCTTCCACAGGAGTAACCACTAAGGTTTAATAATATCCAGCTCAATCCTGCATCATCTTTGAACATGTTTAGGGTTTCATTCACACGGGACTTATCTTGGAAAGATCATAATTGCATCTATTGAAATATCTGCTTCCGAGAGATTGGGTGTGCTAAGCCGACTCTGTGCCTTCTTTTCCCCTCCACAGTTGTTGACTCTATACACCGGTTTTATTCGCCCTTGTTTAGAGTACAACTGTCATGTGTAGAGAGGGCTTCCCACATACAGCTCTTCTCAATAGGGTGGAGTCAAAGGCTATTCGTCTCATCAACTCTTCTCTTACTGGCTTCCTTTAACTTCCGCCATTTCGCCTCACTGTTGCCTCTTTATCTCTTTTCTGTTGCTACTTCAATGGTCACTGCTTCTCTGAACAGTCTGCTTGCGTCCTTCCACCTCTATGACGGGCGCGTAACAACCGTCTGGCAACAAACTCTCATCCCTTTTCTGTCCAACTCTCTAATGCAAGAGTTAACCGTTACTCCTAGTCCTTCATTGATATCATCCTTTTTCTGTCCAACTCTCTAATGCAAGAGTTAACAGTTACTCCTAGTCCTTCACTGATGCAACAGGCCAGCACTGGAACTGTCTCTCTCTGTCTGTATTTCCTACTTCTTTTGATCTCCAGTCTTTCAAGCGTGTCCAGGCATCTCGAGCTTGAATTTGGCTCTCGTTTGTATTTTTTTTTTTCTTGGAAGGAACGTTTTACGGGCTAAGCCTTTGGTTCCTTCTTCCTCGAGTTTATATATATATATATATATATATATATATATATATATATATATATATATATATATATATATATATATATATATATATATATATATATATATATATATATATATATATATATATATATATATATATATATATATATATATATATATATATATATACATACATATATATATATATATATACATATATATATATATATATATACATATATATATATATATATATATATATATATATATATATATATATATATATATATATATATGTGTGTGTGTGTGTGTGTGTGTGTACAAATTATTTCAAGAAGAAATAACCACTTCAGTAAACCGGCCTTGATGTCGAAGATGCTAAGAAAAAAAATAAAAATAAAATTGGTCATAAGAGAAGCGCTCATTAAAAAATATAGACGCACAGGACATCGCAATGACAGTATAGAATCTCGTAAATTACAGCGAAAGTGTTCGAAAATAATTTAGAAAACTAAACGTGACTATGAGGCAAAAATTTCCCATCAAGCAAAATCAAACCCTAACTTATTTTTTCACTGGATGATCAGTGAGAAATAAGTAAAAGATACCATAGGTCCTCTAAGAAAGACATTTCGTCCATTTTCATCCCACAATCGGTTTTCTCAAGACTAGAATATGATAAGTTATTAGTCAACGAAGTGACACGACACGAAGTGTAAAATTTTCTTTAGAAAAACGACCCAGATAAATCAACTGGTCCAAATCACATATCTTTTTGCATACTTCGTGAATGTTGCAGACAGTTAGCCTTTCATATAACTAACATATTCACTATATCGTAACTCACTGAAGAGTACCTGATCAATGGAAGCTTGAAAATATACCACCTGTCCTTTAAAAGGGCGATAAAAAAAACGCGTAACAAAATACGGCCCAATAAACGATGTCAGTACTATGCAAATATTTAGGGGAAACAAATGTTAGCTATAAGAGTACCGAATTCCTTGATTAAGTACAATCTTGTGGCTGGTAATCAGCACGGGCTTCGTAATGACGGATCATGCCTCACAAATATGCTGTAAATCTTTACACACATAAACTATAACTGTGACTGCAAAATACCGTCAATGTCATCTACCTAGATTTCCAGAAAGCGTTTGATAAGATCCTCCATCTTAGACGATACTATTTGGCCACAGTGACTCTAACAATGTTCGTGGATTGATGATTGGTTAATGAATCGCACGCATCATGAATTGGGAAATGAATTCTCAAACTGGCTAGAAGTAACACGCGCCGTTCCTCAAGAGTCAGTTCTATGACCAGTTCCTTTCACTATTTGCTGTAAACCAATTATCTACAGAATGTAATCGTTTCTAAGGTAGTCAGATTTGCAGACTGTAGGCAAAATAATTACGAAGGCGGACTGTGATATATACAGATGGACTTGGATATGTTAATAAATTGGGGGGAGGGGGAGGGGAGATGAAATTTTATTTACTATGGATCAATGTACGGTAATGCAGTTTAGCGACAAAAATAACAGATATGAATATCGAATGTTCAGTGTCTCACTGATGGAAGTAAAGGACGAGATGGATTTGAGAGTTATAACCAGTAACGACCTCAGAAACTCAAAACGGTGTATAACAACCAGTAACATAGCAAACAAAATGTTCGGCTTCATCGCAAGGAGCTCTTATCATAAAACGCCCGATGTAATCTCAAACCTTTTTACGTAATTATTTAGACCACATGGAGATTACTATGTGCAGTAATAGTCCCCAAATCTTATTATGGCCAAAAACAGACTCCAGAGAGTGCAACGCAGAACCACAAAAATTATCCCATCGCTGCGAAATTTTCCCTATGAAGAGCGAGCAAACAAACTGAAAAGATTTTCTGTAACGGAGGGACGACTCAGGGAGGAGCTAATACTACCTGTATATCTATCTAACTCTCTGTCTGTCTACCTATCTATCTATCTAACCAGACGCCTTAGACCCATCGGGTGAGTCCATAAACGCATTGTCTGCTTAGTGTCGGCTGCCGGCTGGTAGGGTCGAAGTGCAGGGAAACTAGCGAAGTGCGAAACAACTCGGAAACTTTTTCTTGCACGAGAAACGAGGCATCGAAGTAAAAGGCGTCGAACTACTAGGATTTATCGTATTATCCTTTACATACTCTTAACAAACTATTTCAAGTTCTTCACTTCCGGCTTCCATTGTATTATTTTTGCTTTCTCCCTGCTGACTTTCTCTTTCTCCTTAATAATTGTTTTTGATAACCATCAGTGTTTATGAAATACTGAGGAAACTGCCAACTCTTTTAAGAAAAGGTATCTGTAGATCGGTGCGATCTGTCTATCGGTATCTTTATCTGTTACAAAAAGTCGACCCCACAAATTAAATTCAGTAATTCAATGTCCCCAAAATCCATCTTAGAAGTCTTAAATACACCACCAAATCGAGAAATGTTTTAAATATTTTGACTAAAACTCACTACGAGAAAGTTTAAACTGATGTTACTTTGACTACACCAACTTTAAGATAGGGCACATATGCAGTTTCAGCACCATAAAGTACTTTTTCCTAAAGAATGGTAAACAGTTTATTGGTGCATGTGTGAATATTCCAGGGTACTCGGCGTTGGATCACATTTTGTCCTGTATCACTTTCACCTACTGCTGGGTAATCTAATTCTACCTTTGCACCAGCAGAACAGGGGATTAGGCATTACCATACAAGAAGAAGATTGGTATCAAGGTCTCCGTAGAAGCAAGTAATAATACAGCGTTGAGAAGAATGAGGACAACGAGCGTAGGCGTGAACAGCATCTTTACTGCAAACGTTTCGACATTTAAAAGAAACTCGAACACATGAAGTGAGTATGAAAGAGTTCCGTGAAAACCTTAAGTCCTCAATCTCTATACTTGATTATTTTTGTTTGGTCAAAAATACAAAAAAATAATAAAATATATATATGTACGTGTGCATAAAAGTGTGTATGTTCATATGCATGGATGTGTGTATGTATGTATGTATATATGTTCGTATATATATATGTATTAATGTATATACATATAAATAATTTTGCCTTAGTGACCAGGGGCTCCGGCCCCAGTAATGGTCGATAGGCCAAAAAAAAAAAAAAAAAAAAAAAAATGTGTATTTGGTCACAAACTTGATGTACCCTACGGAAATATGTCTCGAGCAAACATGAGGGAATTTCACATGATTCTGTACCCAACGCTTTCTAAAATCAGATGACCCTCAGAAAATCATTTTTAATTACTTCTCAAAAAGGGAACAGTTCTTATTATCTTCTGGCTTAGATTTTTGTCTCCCAGTGTTTAAGCCTTCTCTTTATAAATATTTATTTATCATTTGAAAATCTTTTTAAACAACCTTAAAAGTGTTAAAATTGCTAATGGCTATCGATTTGATTCGGTTGTTAAAAGCATACGCCACCATAGCCTTTGAAACATTCTTCGGTTTTTTAAGCCCACAACAATGTTCTTTTCCATCATAAATAGGTCAGATTTCAAGTTACTGGAAGAACTTTGGAAACAATAAAGATTTGGTTGTATGTCGTCTTGATAAAGGAGAAGGGAGTCGTCTTTATATGAAGAAGTCTGATTATATCCTTAAAATTACAGAAATATTAAAATGAATTCGCATATTTAACTATTCTACAGTACTCTGATAATTTTTCTTTGTCCATGAACTTAGAAGATAAAGTGACTAGATTCACCAATAAGTGAGTTTCTTGATGTTACTTCTTCTGAACATTGAATATCCTTAAAACCTGTGGGATCGACTCATCATGCTATATGGGTCTTCCTATGCGGTACACAAACCTATCTGTTTCCCCCTCCGTCCCATAATGGCTGCTTACAATACTATTTCATTTAAATTTTCAAAGTTTCTTGCCCCACTTCTGAATGTCCTAACCCACCAATGAGTTCACCGTGAAGAGCTCGTACGAGTTTGCAGACTCCTGTCCGAAAATGATTATACTGAAACTTATGGGCACGTTTTGATGTCACCTTCCTGTTTACTAATTCGCCTATTGATGAAACTATTAACATAATTTTGAAAATGCTCTCTAAAGACATTCAACATGAGTAATGACAAGAAATGTATTCAAAGAACTTTTGACCCTTTGTGCTAAGGATGGTTTGTTCATTTCCAATAACGAACTCTACAAACAGATTAATGGTGCTGCTATTGGATCACCTTGGACCAACTTTTGCCAACATCTTTTTGTTATTATGAGAAATTATGACCAAGAGATTGTCCAAGTAATATTAAACCATGGATGTAGCGATGGTATGTCGATACACATGCTGTATATACGGTAGAGATAAAAGCCATGCCCAGGATTTTTTACACTATATTAACACTCAGTTTCATAACATACAATTCACGATTGAAACAGAGTGCAACGGTTGTGTCCCATCAAAAGATATCATGGTGAGGAGATAATGGTAAATTCCTGTGTTCTGTGTCCCGTAAGCCTACTTTCTCAGGTTTGGGTAGCAGTTTTTTCAGTTACTGTTGTAAGATGTTTAAATTCAGTTCTGTTAAAACCTTATTACACAGAACATTTTTTCTCTCTTCTACGTATTCTCTATTCCATGATGAGATTTGTTTCCTAGTAAAATATTTTGTAAATAATGGCTATAGTGATAACTTGTTCTGTTGTCTTATAAGAAATTTTTTGAACAACCATTACATGCCTAAACAAGCCAATCTCTACTACTAGAGAAGGAGGTATTTAATCTTAGTTTAGGAATTACACTGCTTGCAGGTGATATTTTGGTTCAAATGAAAAACCTTTCAATTCACAGCCTTATTAAATATTATCCTCAAATTGACTAACATTATACTACGTAATTCATTCAGGAAACTGGCTCATTTTTTCACGCTAAAGACCTTGTTCTGAGCCGAACTACGTTCATTTGTCGTCTATTGTTTCACTTGCCCAGTTGCCAGACCAGGTATTTTGGTAGCACAATCCGTGCTTTCAAGGATAGAACAGTCGAGCAGGACAGGCCGAAGACTGGTCCCCACGTCACTGAGCAGTATGAGACAATTCGTGAATCTTGTGGTATCATACTAAAAAAAAAAAAAAAGTATTGAAATATTAGCTTTTCTATCAAACATTAACTTAAGATTGCTAGACTCAATATATACTAAAATTCATAACACATCTTTAAATAACACTATGTCTGCGGTACCTCTTTGTTACATAACTCTGTCTTAGTAGCGTGTCCCATCCAATAAGCTTCCCTATAGTATAGAGGGGCTATCTCCCGCAGCGAGCGTGTGACTTTGGCCACCAAATAGAAACACCCGCACTCGTCGTCTCCACCATGGTAATGTAATGGGAACACTGTTCTTAGCTTACTGTTTCTGTTTCGCTGCTTGGCACTTACATAAGCTTTCGAGCTGTGGAGCCTTGGCACTAAATTTTAGCCTGCGCAGTGGACCATGGCACTATATTTTCCAAATTCAACGTCTGAGTTCAAAAGGCGGGGACGCTCAGGTGTAGTGTATAAACATTATCAGCGCTGCCCTGGGCCCCTGGCGACTGGCGCACAAACTACACGGTGCTACCCATGAGAAAGCCCCTCCATTATAATAAAGCGCAGTGTTCCCACCCTCTTCTATTTTTTTCTTAATCTTTAAGACAGTGTGCCTGTGTTTTTTTCACAAAACTGTGAGTTGATTTTTAGTGTTCTGACGAATTGTTTCCCCTTTTTAGATCACTGACGATGACATTTTAAATGTCGAAACGTTTGTAACAAAGATGCTGTTTCACTTTTACGACTGCTGTCCTCATCCTTCTGAACTTGAGGCTCCCTACGAACACCTTACAATACCTGAGGAAATACAGATTTTTGTAATATTCTGAGGCAACAGAATGACCTCAAGACTAGGCATGTGTTATTACTTAAACTGACTGAAATAAAACTTTGTACTTGCAACCTTCAGTCAGTCCAATCCTTCTACTGCAAATTTAGTAACTCCCCAAGCATTTGAATTTGAAGAGTGGAGATTATGGAAATGAAACGTTGCTCTCTCAACGAGTAGGCTTATGTTGGTTAACTGCCCTGATCAGGCCATACTCAGTAAGTGACTGAGTATTTTTTAAGTCTCGTGATTCATTTTTTTTTTTTCTTAGCTGTGTTACACCTTATGGAAGAGACTTTAAAAACATATATTACGCATTTTTGTTTACAAAAGCCCTTAACACTACGAGAGTGAATGAAGCCATCTCAGAGGATAAGTTGCATCGATAATTCGCTAATTTAGGGAGCCAATTTATGTACATTTAAATGATGAATGAGACTGCTTTCAAAACTTCCTAGCAGTGTCGGTACAATGGAATGAGATAAAAAAAAAAAAAGTACCAAATTTCATATAAATAGATTAAAAAATAACAACAATGTTTATATTATACTCGAGAACCTGAGAATAGTGAATGACCCTGTTCCCCTCAAATGCAGAAGAGTTAATGAGTGATTTAATTAATCTTATGTGTGTAGGTGTGTTCGTGTGTTTATGTATTACTGTATCTCTAGCCAGCTAGACTATCTCTTCATTTATTTATTTATTTATTATTAAGATATCCAACAACACCATTTCCCTTCTTTACAAAAAAAAGAAACAAAAATACTATAATACATTAGTTTAAGTTAAGCACTAATAAGCTAAACAACTCAAAGAATTATTTACTTAAATGTAACATATATATCTACACTTTCAAAGTTAATACATCTCTCCAAAACTCATGTCCCAAGCATTATAATTTAACTCTCTGACTTGGAACCATGACCATAAGTCATTCCGTGTATATTAGGTTCTAAATCATAATATAACTTCATGAATCATATACAACGATCAGGAACGGAAAGATGACTAAAATCCCACCATTTCAGCACCTGCCATATTGTACAGTCCCAGGCAATAACTCCATTTAGCATGCTTTTTTAATTCATGTACAGTACAAAGAATGTATAAACTTTTGGGTTCTGGGGGAAAGTGTAAAGTAATAAACTTCGTTTTTATTCGTTCGGCAAATATTTCATTAACATTTCTGGAACTTCGCTGAAGTAATAAAGTAGTTCCAAAAACTCTACCCGATCATTGTTTAAATTCTCTCTCTCTCTCTCTCTCTCTCTCGTTTTGTGTATATAATTTAGCTCACTCAGTCCTATGATGTACATTTTTAAAAATCTTCGATCTCCTGCTCCAGGAGAAATGCTTATTACCCTGGAACACATTCGAGGACACTATTGTGACCCACGCTAACTTTGGCCACGTGGCCCTTGCTTCCCATGTGACCCAAGTGGGTGGAGTTCCCAGTAGCTTCATTAAATAATGCACTGTGTCGGTTGAAGGTAGCCTGGTGCGCGCTCCTTGGCTAGGTTTTTCATATAACGCAGGTGTGGGCCTATGAAAGTGTCCACGAAATTGTGTGTTTACAGTTCTAGACATTTTTAGTGCATGGAAAATAATCGATGTTTTGCATATGCCAGGAGACTGGGGAGTCGGCCTGGTTGCCCCCACACCCTCCCACCTGCTCCACTGGTCAACGGACACATCGGGATCCATCCATTACAATCGTGCCGACTTAATTATTTTAATGAGTTGGTTCTCTAGTTACTTCCATGGAGAATTACACTTTATTTGTGTTTTTAGCTTTTTTTTTATTTTTTCTTTCAGACTGTAGTGATTAAGATTAAATTTTAAGTTCTTTTATACCTTGTAAACAACTCCATTTTTTTTTTTTTATTAATTTCCAAAAACTGGTACATAATAGTGACTACGAATGTGGTAGCGTACAAAAAAAAAAAAAAAAAAATCGAATGTTTACCACAACAATGGTATACTTGTAGTTGTATGACAATAATCCATTCTCAGCACGAAACTTCATCTGAAACGAATTACCCATCGGTTGTCGTTAACAAGAATTACTAAATAATAATTGCACCACAAGACTGATGAAGTTGATAAGTGAATACCGTGGCAATTGACTCTGCTGTCTTTGAATCAAGCTAATTTTCCTCATTAGAGTCAAATTACCGGTTCCTGATAATTGCTGCAATTTCGTGTTCTTGTTTTCAGCAATTAAAGGAGTTCATTTCTACACATGATTTTTTTCTTAACGATTTTCAGTCCGATGTTTGCCTTTTTTTTTTTTTTTAACTTTTTGTTACCTTTCCTGCGAAATTCCATTCCACTGTCTAGTGTAATGTCTGATGCCTTCAACAGACAAACGTGCTATCTCTTGTAACTATTTTTTTTTCTCTCTCTCTTTCTCTCTCTCACCATAGCGTCTGACAACCAACATCTCTCTCCGCCGTTTGCGACTCTGGATCTTAATGTTTTCAAGTTTCTCCAGTTATCAAATTATTACCATCCTATTCTGCACTGAAGATTCCTGACCAGATGATTATTCTTTATTAGGGACGAGAATAATGAAGCCATTAATCTTTAGGAATAAATTCCACTTGAACTGTCGTTCTTCGTCTAAAATTTATTAATACCATTGTGAGTCTATAATTATATTTGACTGTCACTGAGTAAGTATAGTAAGAAAAAAAACTAAATGAAGGAATCTAATTTTAATGAAGCTGTTTGCTCTGGATGACAGTTCTGTCATATTTTTTGCAACTAGTAGATGGTTTTATGCAGCTCGAGAAAAGGATCTCGGATCATGGGGAAAAATGATGTTAGGTGTCCTGCCCCTACACTCCCTCATTAACCATTTATACACTTCGCACCCAGTCAACACGAGCACGATAACTGACTGCTCTTAGTAAGGGTTGGTAGCGTGACAACAATTACAGCAGGGAGCGTACAGACAATTACAGAAGAAAAATCTACAACAATAAAGTTAAAACAACAAGGCACTGTGCATCTCTTTTCTGCCCAAATTCCCTCCCAAACTCCAAGGAAAATACTTTTCCACACACTGAGGCTCCAAAACAAATTCACCCTCTGCTTTACTCATACTAACCATGTATTACAGGCCAGTTACATTATATTGGCAAATATGTGCAAAAGTTAACAGGTTATACACATGACATTTACATCACTTTGGCAATGCCAGTGGAAACAAGTCATTCAATATATGGAGATTTAACTTAATTAAACGTTAATAACAATCACATTAAATGCAACTCAGTTAACATTACGACCCACATGTTGATTATTGTTGTATGTTCACTTGAAACCCTGACGTACAAGAATAACTCATTATTAATTATCCTCACAACCTAGGACAAGTGCGACTATAATAACAGAAAATGATGGATATTAAGCAGAAGTTAACTGGCATTTTTAACTGACACTTACGGCATGAGATATCCTTGGCTTGCATTATCCCAAGTCTCTCCTGATTTCACTGACTTTTACTCACCAGCACCCTGCTACTGCCCTTGGTCAAGACTGTCTGCCTCCCTTAGCAGTAGAAATACTGTGTCTCTCGGACACTGCTTTCGTCCATCCCCTCTGATATGGTTCTAATTCTCTTCTGGTCTAGTCACCCATATGATGGTCCTTATAATACACCTCCTGGAACACTGTCTTGCCCTGAACTTGAGCTGTTTTGGCCTGTACTTGAGTCACTGATACTAAAATTAATCATGCACACACTAGCACTGTCCCTCTCTCGTGACCTTTCTTCCACCCCACTTCCCCTACAAAGGATCCATGGCATTCCACAGAAGATAAAACAAAGAGTCAGGGATGTGCCAAGTACCCTCTCATGTTTTATTGTCTCCTCCTATTATCACTCTTCACTTCCTTCTTCCTTTGCAATCTTCTTCATCTCCACCGTCCCTGGGCTCTTTCTGGAGCTTCCAGTGCTTCCTGTGCTTCTGTCCGAATCTGCACAAAATGCTTATGCTTGAGGGATCTGGCATAGCTTCCCTTAACTCTTACACTTTGGGGCTTGTCGAGGAATAGGGTGGACCTTGGCCCAGGGCGGCTGCAGGCCCTGTCCCTTGACGCGACTGCTTTCGCCCTATTGTTTGAAAACTTGTCCAGAATTTTTCCTCACCTTTCCCTCCCCTACGATCAGCTGACACAGCAAAGTGCATCACTTGAACCCGTCGGTTATTATCCTACCACATATGAGTGATTAATGTCATGGAGTACTCTGGCAAATCATCCGATTCCTTGCCCGCCCACCCAGGCCAAGCAACCTCTATGCCTGCAAACCAATATCTGCCCGTGACAGTACTTCTGTGAAGGTTGTGAGGTTCCCCTTTGCACAGAGTGCTACTTTTGATTATAATACACTAGAAAAAATATAGTATGAGATGTGTGTTGCTAAAAACGATAGTGATGTTGGTGAAATAATAACAACAGTGACATTTGTGAAACATATGATAAAGTGATGTATGTGTTATATTTTTGAGTGGTGTTTGTGAGATTTACGATTGGATATAGTATTGTCGATAGTGACACTTTGTGCAATATTTACGGTGTGACGTTTGGTGTGAGAGCAGTGGAAATGAGTTACTTGAGAGGAGCATGTGGAGTGACATGGGAGGGACAGGTTGACGAATGAAGAAGTGAAGGTACGTTGTGGGGTAGATGTGGAGGTGGTTGAAAAGATTAGGAGCAATTCCCTGAGGTGGGTTGGACAGGTGGAGAGGATGGAGAATGTAAGACTGACGATGAGGGTGTATGTAGGTGAGGTGTGAGGGAGGGAGAGGGAGGGGTAGACCGAGTGATGAGGTGGAGGGATGGAGTTGAGAGGTATATGAGGGAGGGGGGTGAGTTGGGGGGGGAGGGAGTCAAATGGTGGGTGACAGAGTGACTTGGAGGCGTTTTGTCTGCGGCCACCGCTTTGCGGGATTAGGGGCGTCAGACTATAGATAGATAGATAGACGTTTGTGTACTCTTTACGAGAGCGACGTTTATGAAGTAATTACGATAGTGACGGAAGTGATGTATTTTCATGAAAGGGAAAGTGAATGGTGAAAAATTTGCAATAGTACGTTTGTGTACATATTTATGATATTGACTTTTATGAAATATTTACGATAGTGACGAGAGTGATGTTTTCATGAAAGTCAAAAGTGATTTGCACAGTTTTTATCCCGATGGTGGCAGCTTGGAAAACAGTCATTGGTTACTACCTCCAGTCAGTGTCGTCTCAGTAGAAATGTAGATTATGACTGTGGAAAAATGTGTGGGAGTGATGCCTTCGGAAATCCTACGACAGTCATGTTTGTGCATGAAATCGTAAATAGTATCTAGAAGCGCCTGTATATAATAACTACACATAGAAAATGAGTGATTTAACCTTAAGTAAAAGGAGGTAATATAAGTGTCTGTACAGAATGAGATTCGTATGCCATGTGCGATAAGGGGAATGGGAAGCTTCTACAGAAAACTGGTGGGGGAATATTTTCTCTATTAGCATGCATCACATGCAGTTTAGTTGCACCCACACAAATCTCAGTGCACAGTGACAGCATGGCAGCATGGAATGACCGAGAAAAAATCGTGAGCTAAGGAACCAAGGTGATGAGACATGACCCAAGACAGCAGCGAGAGGAGCCAAGAAGTTTTGAGAAAGACCAGGGCTTTGAAAATGATGGGCCAGGGAATACAGTATAGTTTGGTTTGGCTTACTCATGCGAACACCGAGATCATTGGCAGAACTTACCCACTCATCCGATCACCGGAGCACGCTAACAGCCCCAAATTATCAACAATCAACTCATCCCCACTCCAAATCGCCACCACTCTGGCCACCTCGAGACAAATGCATTGGGAAGAGGAAGATTTTGTGAATGATATAAGCTTCCATTTGAACTTCCGATGTTGTATGGTTGGTAAGCTATGAGGTGTGAAATAGAGCTATTTTATGAAAACTGCCTGTGTAGGTTCCGGGAGGAAAATGCTAAAAACGCCCGTAACCTAGGAGTTAGGTAACCTGCGATGCTCCCTGTCCATAGCAGCCGTGTCCTCAAGTCTCCATTTCCCTCTTCTTACCCCATGCCTCCTTTCTGCCAAGTCCTCTGACGAAGGTTGATGGGGTATAAGGCGGAGCATCTGAGCATGGGAGCATGAAGGCTGTCCATTTTCTCAATGGCATTGTAATCTGCAACACCACAAGTGTGGTGGTGTTGACCTGAGACCTGTTGAGGTGGTTAACATCATCCAAGTGGTTGACTGTTGCCTTCCCTACATTGGCACGTGACATGTTCAGGTAAATTAGATGTCTACATGAAGGAGCACACAGTGGCCATACACTCCGTCATATCATTATATAAAAATAGATATACTGTACCACCAAAACTTCGTCAAATATCGAGTTGAGATATGCTTGTATGGCATATTAAAATTAATTTTATCACTACTAAATATTCTAACTCACGAAAATTATGTTGATATTTGGTCGTAGTTGACGGTAACCATTATTCAGTCACGTGATGTATTTGTGTGTACTTCTTCATTTACCTTTATCATTCTTTTTATGTGTTTACCTCCCTCTCTTCCTGTTTCTGTCATCCTTCCTGTCATCTTTATTACTCATCTTTCCACTTCAGATGGCCATGCAGTTACCTAAAACCTAAAATTTAATTTACAACTCTAGGTGGTAACCAACTATATATATAAAAGAGCCACTCTGTTTGTTTGTCCTTCAATCACGCCCAAACCAAAAACCAGAGACCCCCAGACCCATATATATTCTGAATCAGGGTGGCCCACGGATGTTTGTTTTTTTTGAGGGGGTCAAGATGAGATCTGGGTCATTTGAGTTAACCAGTAGAATGTTCACCTTTTTGGCCGGGGCAACCCCGGGTACCCCTGGAGCCTAATTTTTGACATGGAGAGCCACATGACCTCCAGTTCCGACCTAGGATTTTTTTTTTTTTTTGTGAGGTTGACCTCAGAGGTCACCTTGAGGTCACTGGCAGAGAGTCGTTTGAGGTCACCAGTGTCACACATTCAAACGATTGGACCTTGCAGCCCAATTTTTGACGCGGAGAATCACATGACCTCCAATTCGGACAGAAGCTATGCTGAGATTGACTTCTGAGGTCATTTGAGGTCTGTTAATTGTAAACAAGTACGCACAAAGTCTGCGAAAGCTGAAAGAGAATGTTCTTGGACCTCTTATAATCCCTCTTCAAAGCACTAGAGGTACATGGTCTTTCTGGAGTAAGAAAGAAGGATTGAAACTGAACAAATAGGATTGGGATGTTCTCCTTCTGGCCCGGCAACGCCATCACCCCTGCTAGTTATAACTATATAATAGTGTGATGCGGAGCATACTATGATACCTCTGTTAACTGGGGGAAAGAGACACAAATGCGGCGTCCATCCAGGAACCAAACCTCCACACTTTGCCCCATGCCGCTATCTGCTGTAAGGAAACATCTATTCTGTGTTCGGGATGAGTCTGCAGGAGCGGTTGCTTGCCACTGCAGTATATGGGTCTGCTTAGTCAGACAAGCCGTGAGATTATTCAACAACAACAACGCAGATACTAAGAGGCTGATCAGCTGTCTTCCTCCCCGTGTAATAAATGACACCTTACCGATCCATTAACTTGGTAACTACGGGACGTATTATTTAGCTTGGGGGAGGTTTTTCGACCAACGGATAGTTTTTTGAACAACGGATACTAGTCATAACATTCATTAGCTCCATGGATATAAAAGAAAAATCCTGCACCAAACGCAATACTCTGAAGTAACAAGAGTGAAAGAACATATGTCATCCAGCAGAATTTTCTGGTTAATACATGCATGTCGTCGCCATGAGTTCCGTTGTCGGTATTGGTAAAGCCATCAGTGTCGGAAATGAGCTGGAATAAAGGTGAATTTATGTTGCAGGCATGCTGTGTGTAACTGCAGCTTGTACCATCTATCACACACACACACACACACACACACACACACACACACACACACACACACACACACACACACACACACAGAAAGAGAGAGAGAGAGAGAATTTCAAGGAGAATAGATGGACATCATGAAGATCGTGAAGTCTTGTCTTAATAAACCGTAATGACCGAAACATATTATGTGTGCTATGTTAGAAGTTACCACTTGAGCTTCGTTCAACTTAATGTGAGAGCTTTTCTTTGCCACCCCCCCGTGTCAGTTTGGTATGATACATACACACTCACTTGTACAAACTGTTACATCATGTGTTTTTTATTTCAGGAGTATTCAGAATAAACTAAATTCTTCAAAAGATCGAAACGTATCTTGAGAGACTAAAAATGTTTGCTACTCCATAGACAGTTATAAAAGTGAGCCAGAACCAAGATCCATTCATTTTCAGATGCCCGAAGGTAATGCGTTGGAAGGACTGGAAGTCGTAGTCCAGGGAAAAGATAGAATATGACTCTTCGACAAACAAAAAATACCTATTAATTCTTTCTTCTATTTGGGATCAGTACAGAAAAATGGAGAGTATTTAGACAGACAAATGCATCGTGCCCACCATAAAGAGGAGAGGAGATGCAAGAAGGGTTTGAAGAACAATACCCAGTGTAAACTGCCACAATAAAGGCCGAATGAATTAAAACTGCAATGAACAATCAGTAGCTGCCCACAGTTAAGGGAATTAGAAATGCAGAACATTTTCCTCTGTTCCTCGACACATAGCCGAGGCCAGCAACAAGGTGTCGCTTAATTCAGTAAATTCTAACGGCCCTCATAAAGTACATCCCCTCATGTAACGCTCCATGTCCCCTACTTTTGTGTATCTGTTTCGTGTAAATCTGCACACTAAATGGCTACTGTATACGGCGATTATTCTTCCAAAACTATCAGTGTTTTGTTCATTCAAAAATTTTCTTCATATTAATTAGAAGTAATCGTCACAGCGAGAAACACAACTGTATTCACTAATCTATCCATCACAAATATAATAAAAAGCTGGCACAATTAAACCAATGGGAACTTACTGGAGTTAAATATTATCTCTTCAATAATCTTTCTCGCAACATCACTGTTTCTCTCAGATTCTGCTGATCACCATTCTTCCATGCTCTTGCCTTTTTCTGTCATCATGAGGACTGATGCCTGCCCGTTGTTTCCTTCCATTTCTTGCTCCCCAGTCGCCCCTTCCCTCCAGCTGGTGTGTTATATTGGCAGTACCGACAGAAATGCCGGCTCCAATATAACGCAGGACCGCTGCTGTACTGGATAAACATTACCGTACTTTCAAACAATTATATTTTTCTCTTCCGGAACCTCCACATAGCATAAGGAGAAAATC
>NC_137044.1:37948526-38021026 GCF_032717465.1 Coenobita brevimanus
TTAGCTGTAGGAGGCAGCTGTAGGGAGGCAGCCACCTTAGCTGTAGGGAGGCAGCTGTAGGGAGGCAGCCACCTTAGCTGTAGGGAGGCAGCTGTAGGGAGGCAGCCACCTTAGCTGTAGGGAGGAAGCGACCCTAGCTGTAGGGAGGACGCGACCCTAGCTGTAGGGAGGAAGCGACCCTAGCTGCAGGGAGGACGCGACCCTAGAAGCAGGGAGGACTCGACCCTAGCTGCAGGGAGGCAGTGACCCTAGCTGCAGGGAGGCAGTGACCCTAGCTGCAGGGAGGATGAGACCTCAGCTGCAGGGAGGCAGCCACCCCAGCTGCAGGGAGGCAGCCACCCCAGCTGCAGGGAGGCAGCCACCTCAGCTGTACGGGGGCAGCCACTTCAGCTGTAGGGGGGCAGCCACCTCAGCTGTAGGGGGGCAGCCAACATAGCTGCAGGGAGGAAGCCACCATAGCTGTAGGGAGGAAGCCACCATAGCTGTAGGGAGGAAGCCACCATAGCTGTAGGGAGGCAGTGACCCAAGCTGTAGGGAGGAAGCCACCCTAGCTGTAGAGAGGAAGCGACCCTAGCTGTAGGGAGGAAGCGACCCTAGCTGTAGGGAGGAAGCGACCCTAGCTGTAGGGAGGAAGCGACCCTAGCTGTAGGCAGGATGCGACCCTGGTTGCAGGGAGGACGCGACCCTAGCTGCAGGGAGGACGCGACCCTAGCTGCAGGGAGGCAGCGACCCTAGCTGCAGGGAGGCAGCCACATCAGCTGCAGGGAGACAGCCACCTCAGCTGCAGGGAAGCAGCCACATCAGCTGTAGCGGGGCACCTCAGCTGTAGTGCGGCGGCCACCCTAGCTGTAGGGGGGCAGCCACCCTAGCTGTGGGGAGGCAGCCACCCTAGCTGTAGGGAGACAGCCACCCTAGCTGTAGGAAGGCAGCCACCCTACAGCCACCCGAGCTGTAGGGAGGCAGCCACCCGAGCTGTAGGGAGGCAGCCACCCTAGCTGTAGAGAGGCAGCCACCCGAGCTGTAGGGAGGCAGCCACCCGAGCTGTAGGGAGGCAGCCAACAGAGCTGTAGGGAGGCAGCCACCCGAGCTGTAGGGAGGCAGCCACCTTAGCTGTAGGGAGGCAGCCACCTTAGCTGTAGGGAGGCAGCCACCTAAGCTGTACGGAGGAAGCCACCTTACCTGTAGGGAGGAAGCGAGCCTAGCTGTAGGCAGGCAGCCACCCTAGCTGTAGGCAGGCAGCCACCCTAGCTGTAGGCAGGCAGCCATCCTAGCTGTAGGGAGGCAGCCACCTTAGCTGTAGGGAGGAAGCCACCTTAGCTGTAGAGAGGCAGCCACATTAGCTGTAGGGAGGCAGCCAACCTAGCTGTAGGGAGGCAGCCACCCTAGCTGTAGGGAGACAGCCACCCTAGCTGTAGGGAGGCAGCCACCCTACCTGTAGGGAGGCAGCCACCCTACCTGTAGGGAGGCAGCCACCCTACCTGTAGGGAGGCAGCCACCTCAGCTGTAGGGAGACAGCCACCTCTGCTGTAGGGGGGCAGCCACCTCAGCTGTAGAGACCCCAGCTGTAGGGAGGACGCGACCCCAGCTGTAGGGAGGACGCGACCCCAGCTGTAGGGAGGACGCGACCCCAGCTGTAGGGAGGCAGCGACCCCAGCTGTAGGGAGGCAGCGACCTCAGCTGTAGGGAGGCAGCGACCTCAGCTGTAGGGAGGCAGCGACCCTACCTGTAGGGAGGCAGCCACCTCAGCTGTAGGGAGACAGCCACCTCAGCTGTAGGGGGGCAGCCACCTCAGCTGTAGGGGGGCAGCCACCTCAGCTGTAGGGAGGCAGCCACCCTAGCTGTAGGGAGGCAGCCACCCTAGCTGTAGGGAGGCAGCCACCCTAGCTGTAGGGAGGCAGCCACCCTAGCTGTAGGGAGGCAGCCACCCTAGCTGTAGGGAGGCAGCCACCCTAGCTGTAAAAGGCAGCCACCCTAGCTGTAGGGAGGCAGCCACCTTAGCCGTAGGGAGGCAGAACACCCTAGCTGTAGGGAGGCAGCCACCCTAGCTGTAGGGAGGCAGACACCCTAGCTGTAGGGAGGCAGACACCCTAGCTGTAGGGAGGCAGCCACCTCAGCTGTAGGGAGGCAGACACCCTAGCTGTAGGGAGGCAGACACCCTAGCTGTAGGGAGGCAGCCACCTTAGCTGTAGGGAGGAAGCGACCCCAGCTGTAGGGAGGATGCGACCCCAGCTGTAGGGAGGATGCGACTCCAGCTGTAGGGAGGAAGCGACCCCAGCTGTAGGGAGGACGCGACCCTAGCTGTAGGGAGGACGCGACCCCAGCTGTAGGGAGGAAGCGACCCCAGCTGTAGGGAGGACGCGACCCCAGCTGTAGGGAGGACGCGACCCCAGCTGTAGGGAGGACGCGACCCCAGCTGTAGGGAGGCAGCGACCTCAGCTGTAGGGAGGCGACCTCAGCTGTAGGGAGGCAGCGACCCTACCTGTAGGGAGGCAGCCACCTCAGCTGTAGGGAGACAGCCACCTCAGCTGTGGGGGCAGCCACCTCAGCTGTAGGGGGCAGCCACCTCAGCTGTAGGGAGGCAGCCACCTCAGCTGTAGGGAGGCAGCCACCCAAGCTGTAGGAAGGCAGCCACCCTAGCTGTAGGGAGGCAGCCACCCTAGCTGTAGGGAGGCAGCCACCCTAGCTGTAGAGAGACAGCCACCCTAGCTGTAGGGAGACAGCCACCTCAGCTGTAGGGAGGCAGCCACCCTAGCTGTAGGGAGGCAGCCACCCTAGCTGTAGGGAGGCAGCCACCCTAGCTGTAGGGAGGCAGACACCCTAGCTGTAGGAAGGCAGACACCCTAGCTGTAGGGAGGCAGACACCCTAGCTGTAGGGAGGCAGCCACCTTAGCTGTAGGGAGGAAGCGACCCTAGCTGTAGGGAGGAAGCGACCCTAGCTGTAGGGAGGATGCGACCCTAGCTGTAGGGAGGAAGCGACCCTAGCTGTAGGGAGGAAGCGACCCTAGCTGTAGGGAGGACGCGACCCTAGCTGTAGGGAGGCAGCGACCCTAGCTGTAGGGAGGACGCGACCCTAGCTGTAGGGAGGACGCGACCCTAGCTGTAGGGAGGCAGCGACCCTAGCTGTAGGGAGGCAGCGACCCTAGCTGTAGGGAGGCAGCGACCCTAGCTGTAGGGAGGCAGTGACACAAGCTGTAGGGGGGCAGCCACCTTAGCCGTAGGGGGGCAGCCACCTCAGCGGTAAGGGGGCAGCCACCTCAGCGGTAGGGGGCACCCACCTCAGCTGTAGGGAGGCAGCCACCTCAGCTGTAGGGGGGCAGCCACCTCAGCTGTAGGGGGGCAGCCACCTCAGCTGTAGGGAGGCAGCCACCTCAGCTGTAGGGAGGCAGCCACCTCAGCTGTAGGGAGGCAGCCACCTCAGCTGTAGGAAGGAAGCCACCTCAGCTGTAGTGGGGAAGCCATCTTAGCTGTAGGGAGGCAGCGACCCTAGCTGTAGGGAGGCAGCGACCCTAGCTGTAGGGAGGCAGCGACCCTAGCTGTAGGGAGGCAGCCACAGTAGCTGTAGGGAGGCAGCGACCCTAGCTGTAGGGAGGCAGCCACCTCAGCTGAAGGGAGGCAGCTGTAGGGAGGCAGCCACCTCAGCTGAAGGGAGGCAGCTGTAGGGAGGCAGCCACCTTAGCTGTAGGGAGGCAGCTGTAGGGAGGCAGCCACCTTAGCTGTAGGGAGGCAGCTGTAGGGAGGCAGCCACCTTAGCTGTAGGGAGGCAGCTGTAGGGAGGCAGCCACCTTAGCTGTAGGGAGGAAGCTGTAGGGAGGAAGCGACCCTAGCTGTAGGGAGGATGCGACCCTAGCTGTAGGGAGGAAGCGACCCTAGCTGCAGGGAGGACGCGACCCTAGAAGCAGGGAGGACGCGACCCTAGCTGCAGGGAGGCAGTGACCCTAGCTGCAGGGAGGATGAGACCTCAGCTGCAGGGAGGCAGCCACCCCAGCTGCAGGGAGGCAGCCACCTCCGCTGTAGGGGGCAGCCACCTCAGCTGTAGGGGGGCAGCCACTTCAGCTGTAGGGGGGCAGCCACCTCAGCTGTAGGGGGACAGCCAACATAGCTGCAGGGAGGAAGCCACCATAGCTGTAGGGAGGAAGCCACCATAGCTGTAGGTAGGAAGCCACCATAGCTGTAGGGAGACAGTGACCCAAGCTGTAGGGAGGAAGCCACCCTAGCTGTAGGGAGGCAGCCACCCTAGCTGTAGGGAGGCAGCCACCCTAGCTGTAGAGAGGAAGCAACCCTAGCTGTAGGGAGGAAGCGACCCTAGCTGTAGGGAGGAAGCGACCCTAGCTGTAGGGAGGAAGCGACCCTAGCTGTAGGCAGGACGCGACCCTGGTTGCAGGGAGGACGCGACCCTAGCTGCAGGGAGGACGCGACCCTAGCTGCAGGGAGGACGCGACCCTAGCTGCAGGGAGGACGCGACCCTAGCTGCAGGGAGGACGCGACCTCAGCTGCAGGGAGGCAGCGACCCTAGCTGCAGGGAGGCAGCCACATCAGCTGCAGGGAGACAGCCACCTCAGCTGCAGGGAAGCAGCCACATCAGCTGTAGTGAGGCACCTCAGCTGTAGAGGGGCAGCCACCCTAGCTGTAGGGGGGCAGCCACCCTAGCTGTAGGGAGGCAGCCACCCTAGCTGTAGGGAGACAGCCACCCTAGCTGTAGGAAGGCAGCCACCCTACAGCCACCCGAGCTGTAGGGAGGCAGCCACCCGAGCTGTAGGGAGGCAGCCACCCTAGCTGTAGAGAGGCAGCCACCCGAGCTGTAGGGAGGCAGCCACCCGAGCTGTAGGGAGGCAGCCACCCGAGCTGTAGGGAGGCAGCCACCCGAGCTGTAGGGAGGCAGCCAACAGAGCTGTAGGGAGGCAGCCACCCGAGCTGTAGGGAGGCAGCCACCTTAGCTGTAGGGAGGCAGCCACCTTAGCTGTAGGGAGGCAGCCACCTTAGCTGTACGGAGGAAGCCACCTTACCTGTAGGGAGGAAGCGAGCCTAGCTGTAGGCAGGCAGCCACCCTAGCTGTAGGCAGGCAGCCACCCTAGCTGTAGGCAGGCAGCCACCCTAGCTGTAGGCAGGCAGCCACCTTAGCTGTAGGGAGGCAGCGACACTAGCTGTAGGGAGGCAGCCACCCTAGCTGTAGGGAGGCAGCCACCCTAGCTGTAGGGAGGCAGCCACCCTAGCTGTAGGGAGGCAGCCACCCTAGCTGTAGGGAGGCAGCCACCCTAGCTGTAGGGAGGCAGCCACCCTAGCTGTAGGGAGGCAGCCACCCTATCTCGTGGGGGGAAGCCACCCTAGCTGTAGGGAGGCAGCCACCCTAGCTGTAGGGAGGCAGCCACCCTAGCTGTAGGGAGGCAGCCACCCTAGCTGTAGGGAGGCAGCCACCCTAGCTGTAGGGAGGCAGCCACCCTAGCTGTAGGGAGGCAGCCACCCTAGCTGTAGGGAGGCAGCCACCCTAGCTGTAGGGAGGCAGCCACCCTAGCTGTAGGGAGGCAGCCACCCTAGCTGTAGGGGGGCAGCCACCTCAGCTGTAGGGGGGCAGCCACCTCAGCGGTAGGGGGACAGCCACCTCAGCGGTAGGGGGGCAGCCACCTCAGCTGTAGGGAGGATGCGACCTTAACTGTTGGGAGGAAGCGACCTCAGCTGTAGGGAGGAAGCGACCTCAGCTGTAGGGTGGCAGCCACCTTAGCTGTAGGGTGGCAGCCACCTCAGCTGTAGGGAGTCAGCCACCTCAGCTGTAGGCAGGCAGCGACCCCAGCTGTAGGCAGGCAGCGACCCTAGCTGTAGGGAGGCAGCGACCCTAGCTGTAGGGAGGCAGCCACCCTAGCTGTAGGGAGGCAGCCACCCTAGCTGTAGGGAGGCAGCAACCTTAGCTGTAGGGAGGAAGCCATCTTAGCTGTAGGGAGGAAGCGACCCTAGCTGTAGGCAGGCAGCCACCCTAGCTGTAGGCAGGCAGCCACCCTAGCTGTAGGGAGGAAGCGACCCTAGCTGTAGGGAGGAAGCGACCCCAGCTGTAGCGAGGACGCGACCCCAGCTGTAGGGAGGACGCGACCCCAGCTGTAGGGAGGACGCGACCCCAGCTGTAGGGAGGACGCGACCCCAGCTGTAGGGAGGACGCGACCCCAGCTGTAGGGAGGACGCGACCCCAGCTGTAGGGAGGCAGCGACCCCAGCTGTAGGGAGGCAGCGACCTCAGCTGTAGGGAGGCAGCGACCCTACCTGTAGGGAGGCAGCACCCTCAGCTGTAGGGAGACAGCCACCTCAGCTGTAGGGGGGCAGCCACCTCAGCTGTAGGGTGGCAGCCACCTCAGCTGTAGGGCGGCAGCGACCTCAGCTGTAGGGTGGCAGCCACCTCAGCTGTAGGGAGGCAGCCACCCTAGCTGTAGGGAGGCAGCCACCCTAGCTGTAGGGAGGCAGCCACCCTAGCTGTAGGGAGGCAGCCACCCTAGCTGTAGGGAGGCAGCCACCCTAGCTGTAGGGAGGCAGCCACCCTAGCTGTAGGGAGGCAGCCACCCTAGCTGTAGGGAGGCAGCCACCCTAGCTGTAGGGAGGCAGCCACCCTAGCTGTAGGGAGGCAGCCACCCTAGCTGTAGGGAGGCAGCCACCCTAGCTGTAGGGAGGCAGCCACCCTAGCTGTAGGGAGGCAGCCACCCTAGCTGTAGGGAGGCAGCCACCCTAGCTGTAGGGAGGCAGCCACCCTAGCTGTAGGGAGGCAGCCACCCTAGCTGTAGGGAGGCAGCCACCCTAGCTGTAGGGAGGCAGACACCCTAGCTGTAGGGAGGCAGCCACCCTAGCTGTAGGGAGGCAGCCACCCTAGCTGTAGGGAGGCAGCGACCCAAGCTGTAGGGAGGCAGCGACCCTAGCTGTAGGAAGGCAGCGACCCTAGCTGTAGGGGGGCAGCCACCTTAGCCGTAGGGGGGCAGCCACCTCAGCGGTAAGGGGGCAGCCACCTCAGCTGTAGGGGGGCAGCCACCTCAGCTGTAGGGGGGCAGCCACCTCACCTGTAGGGCGGCAGCCACCTCAGCTGTAGGGGGCAGCCACCTCAGCTGTAGGGGGGCAGCCACCTCAGCTGTAGGGAGGCAGCCACCTCAGCTGTAGGGAGGCTGCCACCTCAGCTGTAGGGAGGCAGCCACCTCAGCTGTAGTGGGGAAGCCATCTTAGCTGTAGGGAGGCAGCGAGCTTAGCTGTAGGGAGGCAGCGAGCCTAGCTGTAGGGAGGCAGCGACCCTAGCTGTAGGGAGGCAGCGAGCCTAGCTGTAGGGAGGCAGCGAGCCTAGCTGTAGGGAGGCAGCGAGCCTAGCTGTAGGGAAGCAGCCACAGCAGCTGTAGGAAGGCAGCGACCCTAGCTGTAGGGAGGCAGCCACCTCAGCTGAAGGGAGGCAGCTGTAGGGAGGCAGCCACCTCAGCTGAAGGGAGGCAGCTGTAGGGAGGCAGCCACCTTAGCTGTAGGGAGGCAGCTGTAGGGAGGCAGCCACCTTAGCTGTAGGGAGGCAGCTGTAGGGAGGCAGCCACCTTAGCTGTAGGGAGGCAGCTGTAGGGAGGCAGCCACCTTAGCTGTAGGGAGGAAGCGACCCTAGCTGTAGGGAGGACGCGACCCTAGCTGTAGGGAGGAAGCGACCCTAGCTGCAGGGAGGACGCGACCCTAGAAGCAGGGAGGACTCGACCCTAGCTGCAGGGAGGCAGTGACCCTAGCTGCAGGGAGGCAGTGACCCTAGCTGCAGGGAGGATGAGACCTCAGCTGCAGGGAGGCAGCCACCCCAGCTGCAGGGAGGCAGCCACCCCAGCTGCAGGGAGGCAGCCACCTCAGCTGTACGGGGGCAGCCACTTCAGCTGTAGGGGGGCAGCCACCTCAGCTGTAGGGGGGCAGCCAACATAGCTGCAGGGAGGAAGCCACCATAGCTGTAGGGAGGAAGCCACCATAGCTGTAGGGAGGAAGCCACCATAGCTGTAGGGAGGCAGTGACCCAAGCTGTAGGGAGGAAGCCACCCTAGCTGTAGAGAGGAAGCGACCCTAGCTGTAGGGAGGAAGCGACCCTAGCTGTAGGGAGGAAGCGACCCTAGCTGTAGGGAGGAAGCGACCCTAGCTGTAGGCAGGATGCGACCCTGGTTGCAGGGAGGACGCGACCCTAGCTGCAGGGAGGACGCGACCCTAGCTGCAGGGAGGCAGCGACCCTAGCTGCAGGGAGGCAGCCACATCAGCTGCAGGGAGACAGCCACCTCAGCTGCAGGGAAGCAGCCACATCAGCTGTAGCGGGGCACCTCAGCTGCAGAGCGGCGGCCACCCTAGCTGTAGGGGGGCAGCCACCCTAGCTGTGGGGAGGCAGCCACCCTAGCTGTAGGGAGACAGCCACCCTAGCTGTAGGAAGGCAGCCACCCTACAGCCACCCGAGCTGTAGGGAGGCAGCCACCCGAGCTGTAGGGAGGCAGCCACCCTAGCTGTAGAGAGGCAGCCACCCGAGCTGTAGGGAGGCAGCCACCCGAGCTGTAGGGAGGCAGCCAACAGAGCTGTAGGGAGGCAGCCACCCGAGCTGTAGGGAGGCAGCCACCTTAGCTGTAGGGAGGCAGCCACCTTAGCTGTAGGGAGGCAGCCACCTAAGCTGTACGGAGGAAGCCACCTTACCTGTAGGGAGGAAGCGAGCCTAGCTGTAGGCAGGCAGCCACCCTAGCTGTAGGCAGGCAGCCACCCTAGCTGTAGGCAGGCAGACATCCTAGCTGTAGGGAGGCAGCCACCTTAGCTGTAGGGAGGCAGCCACCTTAGCTGTAGGGAGGAAGCCACCTTAGCTGTAGAGAGGCAGCCACATTAGCTGTAGGGAGGCAGCCACCCTAGCTGTAGGGAGACAGCCACCCAAGCTGTAGGGAGGCAGCCACCCTACCTGTAGGGAGGCAGCCACCACACCTGTAGGGAGCCAGCCACCAAACCTGTAGGGAGGCAGCCACCTCAGCTGTAGGGAGACAGCCACCTCTGCTGTAGGGGGGCAGCCACCTCAGCTGTAGAGACCCCAGCTGTAGGGAGGACGCGACCCCAGCTGTAGGGAGGACGCGACCCCAGCTGTAGGGAGGACGCGACCCCAGCTGTAGGGAGGCAGCGACCCCAGCTGTAGGGAGGCAGCGACCTCAGCTGTAGGGAGGCAGCGACCTCAGCTGTAGGGAGGCAGCGACCCTACCTGTAGGGAGGCAGCCACCTCAGCTGTAGGGAGACAGCCACCTCAGCTGTAGGGGGGCAGCCACCTCAGCTGTAGGGGGGCAGCCACCTCAGCTGTAGGGAGGCAGCCACCCTAGCTGTAGGGAGGCAGCCACCCTAGCTGTAGGGAGGCAGCCACCCTAGCTGTAGGGAGGCAGCCACCCTAGCTGTAGGGAGGCAGCCACCCTAGCTGTAGGGAGGCAGCCACCCTAGCTGTAAAAGGCAGCCACCCTAGCTGTAGGGAGGCAGCCACCTTAGCCGTAGGGAGGCAGAACACCCTAGCTGTAGGGAGGCAGCCACCCTAGCTGTAGGGAGGCAGACACCCTAGCTGTAGGGAGGCAGACACCCTAGATGTCGGGAGGCCAGCCACCCCAGCTGTAGGGAGGCAGACACCCTAGCTGTAGGGAGGCAGACACCCTAGCTGTAGGGAGGCAGCCACCGAAGCTGTAGGGAGGAAGCGACCCCAGCTGGAGGGAGGAGGCGACCCCAGCGGGAGGGAGGAGGCGACTCCAGCTGTAGGGGAGGAAGCGACCCCAGGTGTATGGAGGCCGCGACCCTAGCTGTAGGGAGGACGCGACCCCAGCTGTAGGGAGGAAGCGACCCCAGCTGTAGGGAGGACGCGAGCCCAGCTGTAGGGAGGAAGCGACCCCAGCTGTAGGGAGGACGCGACCCCAGCTGTAGGGAGGCAGCGACCTCAGCTGTAGGGAGGCAGCGACCTCAGCTGTAGGGAGGCAGCGACCCTACCTGTAGGGAGGCAGCCGCCTCAGCTGTAGGGAGGCAGCCACCCAAGCTGTAGGGAGGCAGCCACCCAAGCTGTAGGGGGGCAGCCACCTCAGCTGTAGGGGAGGCAGCCACCTCAGCTGTAGGGGAGGCAGCCACCCAAGCTGTAGGAAGGCAGCCACCCTAGCTGTAGGGAGGCAGCCACCCTAGCTGTAGGGAGGCAGCCACCCTAGCTGTAGAGAGACAGCCACCCTAGCTGTAGGGAGACAGCCACCTCAGCTGTAGGGAGGCAGCCACCCTAGCTGTAGGGAGGCAGCCACCCTAGCTGTAGGGAGGCAGCCACCCTAGCTGTAGGGAGGCAGACACCCTAGCTGTAGGAAGGCAGACACCCTAGCTGTAGGGAGGCAGACACCCTAGCTGTAGGGAGGCAGCCACCTTAGCTGTAGGGAGGAAGCGACCCTAGCTGTAGGGAGGAAGCGACCCTAGCTGTAGGGAGGATGCGACCCTAGCTGTAGGGAGGAAGCGACCCTAGCTGTAGGGAGGCAGCGACCCTAGCTGTAGGGAGACCCTAGCTGTAGGGAGGCAGCGACCGTAGCTGTAGGGAGACCCTAGCTGTAGGGAGGACGCGACCCTAGCTGTAGGGAGGCAACGACCCTAGCTGTAGGGAGGCAGCGACCCTAGCTGTAGGGAGGCAGGGACCCTAGCTGTAGGGAGGCAGTGACACAAGCTGTAGGGGGGCAGCCACCTTAGCCGTAGGGGGGCAGCCACCTCAGCGGTAAGGGGGCAGCCACCTCAGCTGTAGGGGGGCAGCCACCTCAGCTGTAGGGGGGCAGCCACCTCAGCTGTAGGGGGGCAGCCACCTCAGCTGTAGGGGGGCAGCCACCTCAGCTGTAGGGAGGCAGCCACCTCAGCTGTAGGGAGGCAGCCACCTCAGCTGTAGGGAGGCAGCCACCTCAGCTGTAGGGAGGAAGCCACCTCAGCTGTAGTGGGGAAGCCATCTTAGCTGTAGGGAGGCAGCGACCCTAGCTGTAGGGAGGCAGCGACCCTAGCTGTAGGGAGGCAGCGACCCTAGCTGTAGGGAGGCAGCCACAGTAGCTGTAGGGAGGCAGCGACCCTAGCTGTCGGGAGGCAGCCACCTCAGCTGATGGTAGTCAGCTGTAGGGAGGCAGCCACCTCAGCTGAAGGGAGGCAGCTGTAGGGAGGCAGCCACCTTTAGCTGTAGGGAGGCAGCTGTAGGGAGGCAGCGACCGTAGCTGTAGGGAGGCAGCTGTAGGGAGGCAGCCACCTTAGCTGTAGGGAGGCAGCTGTAGGGAGGCAGCCACCTAAGCTGTAGGGTGGAAGCTGTAGGGAGGAAGCTTGACCCTAGCTGTAGGGAGGATGCGACCCTAGCTGTAGGGAGTGAAGCGACCCTAGGGCTGCAGGGAGGACGCGACCCTAGAAGCAGGGAGGACGCGACCCTAGCTGCAGGGAGGCAGTGACCCTAGCTGCAGGGAGGATGAGACCTCAGCTGCAGGGAGGCAGCCACCCCAGCTGCAGGGAGGCAGCCACCTCAGCTGTAGGGGGGCAGCCACCTCAGCTGTAGGGGGGCAGCCACTTCAGCTGTAGGGGGGCAGCCACCTCAGCTGTAGGGGGACAGCCAACATAGCTGCAGGGAGGAAGCCACCATACCTGTAGGGAGGAAGCCACCATAGCTGTAGGTAGGAAGCCACCATAGCTGTAGGGAGGCAGTGACCCAAGCTGTAGGGAGGAAGCCACCCTAGCTGTAGGGAGGCAGCCACCCTAGCTGTAGGGAGGCAGCCACCCTAGCTGTAGAGAGGAAGCGACCCTAGCTGTAGGGAGGAAGCGACCCTAGCTGTAGGGAGGAAGCGACCATAGCTGTAGGGAGGAAGCGACCCTAGCTGTAGGCAGGACGCGACCCTGGTTGCAGGGAGGACGCGACCCTAGCTGCAGGGAGGACGCGACCCTAGCTGCAGGGAGGACGCGACCCTAGCTGCAGGGAGGACGCGACCCTAGCTGCAGGGAGAACGCGACCTCAGCTGCAGGGAGGCAGCGACCCTAGCTGCAGGGAGGCAGCCACATCAGCTGCAGGGAGACAGCCACCTCAGCTGCAGGGAAGCAGCCACATCAGCTGTAGTGAGGCACCTCAGCTGTAGAGGGGCAGCCACCCTAGCTGTAGGGGGGCAGCCACCCTAGCTGTAGGGAGGCAGCCACCCTAGCTGTAGGGAGACAGCCACCCTAGCTGTAGGAAGGCAGCCACCCTACAGCCACCCGAGCTGTAGGGAGGCAGCCACCCGAGCTGTAGGGAGGCAGCCACCCTAGCTGTAGAGAGGCAGCCACCCGAGCTGTAGGGAGGCAGCCACCCGAGCTGTAGGGAGGCAGCCACCCGAGCTGTAGGGAGGCAGCCACCCGAGCTGTAGGGAGGCAGCCAACAGAGCTGTAGGGAGGCAGCCACCCGAGCTGTAGGGAGGCAGCCACCTTAGCTGTAGGGAGGCAGCCACCTTAGCTGTAGGGAGGCAGCCACCTTAGCTGTACGGAGGAAGCCACCTTACCTGTAGGGAGGAAGCGAGCCTAGCTGTAGGCAGGCAGCCACCCTAGCTGTAGGCAGGCAGCCACCCTAGCTGTAGGCAGGCAGCCACCTTAGCTGTAGGGAGGCAGCCACACTAGCTGTAGGGAGGCAGCCACCCTAGCTGTAGGGAGGCAGCCACCCTAGCTGTAGGGAGGCAGCCACCCTAGCTGTAGGGAGGCAGCCACCCTAGCTGTAGGGAGGCAGCCACCCTAGCTGTAGGGAGGCAGCCACCCTAGCTGTAGGGAGGCAGCCACCCTAGCTGTAGGGAGGCAGCCACCCTAGCTGTAGGGAGGCAGCCACCCTAGCTGTAGGGAGGCAGCCACCCTAGCTGTAGGGAGGCAGCCACCCTAGCTGTAGGCAGGCAGCCACCCTAGCTGTAGGGAGGAAGCGACCCTAGCTGTAGGGAGGAAGCGACCCCAGCTGTAGCGAGGACGCGACCCCAGCTGTAGGGAGGACGCGACCCCAGCTGTAGGGAGGACGCGACCCCAGCTGTAGGGAGGACGCGACCCCAGCTGTAGGGAGGACGCGACCCCAGCTGTAGGGAGGACGCGACCCCAGCTGTAGGGAGGCAGCGACCCCAGCTGTAGGGAGGCAGCGACCTCAGCTGTAGGGAGGCAGCGACCCTACCTGTAGGGAGGCAGCACCCTCAGCTGTAGGGAGACAGCCACCTCAGCTGTAGGGGGGCAGCCACCTCAGCTGTAGGGGGGCAGCCACCTCAGCTGTAGGGGGGCAGCCACCTCAGCTGTAGGGGGGCAGCCACCTCAGCTGTAGGGAGGCAGCCACCCTAGCTGTAGGGAGGCAGCCACCCTAGCTGTAGGGAGGCAGCCACCCTAGCTGTAGGGAGGCAGCCACCCTAGCTGTAGGGAGGCAGCCACCCTAGCTGTAGGGAGGCAGCCACCCTAGCTGTAGGGAGGCAGCCACCCTAGCTGTAGGGAGGCAGCCACCCTAGCTGTAGGGAGGCAGCCACCCTAGCTGTAGGGAGGCAGCCACCCTAGCTGTAGGGAGGCAGCCACCCTGGCTGTAGGGAGGCAGCCACCCTGGCTGTAGGGAGGCAGCCACCCTAGCTGTAGGGAGGCAGCCACCCTAGCTGTAGGGAGGCAGCCACCCTAGCTGTAGGGAGGCAGCCACCCTAGCTGTAGGGAGGCAGCCACCCTAGCTGTAGGGAGGCAGACACCCTAGCTGTAGGGAGGCAGCCACCCTAGCTGTAGGGAGGCAGCCACCCTAGCTGTAGGGAGGCAGCGACCCAAGCTGTAGGGAGGCAGCGACCCTAGCTGTAGGAAGGCAGTGACCCTAGCTGTAGGGGGGCAGCCACCTTAGCCGTAGGGGGGCAGCCACCTCAGCGGTAAGGGGGCAGCCACCTCAGCTGTAGGGGGGCAGCCACCTCAGCTGTAGGGGGGCAGCCACCTCAGCTGTAGGGGGGCAGCCACCTCAGCTGTAGGAGTGCAGCCACCTCAGCTGTAGGGGGGCAGCCACCTCAGCTGTAGGGAGGCAGCCACCTCAGCTGTAGGGAGGCTGCCACCTCAGCTGTAGGGAGGCAGCCACCTCAGCTGTAGTGGGGAAGCCATCTTAGCTGTAGGGAGGCAGCGAGCTTAGCTGTAGGGAGGCAGCGAGCCTAGCTGTAGGGAGGCAGCGACCCTAGCTGTAGGGAGGCAGCGAGCCTAGCTGTAGGGAGGCAGCGAGCCTAGCTGTAGGGAGGCAGCGAGCCTAGCTGTAGGGAGGCAGCCACAGCAGCTGTAGGAAGGCAGCGACCCTAGCTGTAGGGAGGCAGCCACCTCAGCTGAAGGGAGGCAGCTGTAGGGAGGCAGCCACCTCAGCTGAAGGGAGGCAGCTGTAGGGAGGCAGCCACCTTAGCTGTAGGGAGGCAGCTGTAGGGAGGCAGCCACCTTAGCTGTAGGGAGGCAGCTGTAGGGAGGCAGCCACCTTAGCTGTAGGGAGGCAGCTGTAGGGAGGCAGCCACCTTAGCTGTAGGGAGGAAGCGACCCTAGCTGTAGGGACGAAGCGACCCTAGCTGTAGGGAGGACGCGACCCTAGCTGTAGGGAGGAAGCGACCCTAGCTGCAGGGAGGACGCGACCCTAGAAGCAGGGAGGACGCGACCCTAGCTGCAGGGAGGCAGTGACCCTAGCTGCAGGGAGGATGAGACCTCAGCTGCAGGGAGGCAGCCACCCCAGCTGCAGGGAGGCAGCCACCTCAGCTGTAGGGGGGCAGCCACCTCAGCTGTACGGGGGCAGCCACTTCAGCTGTAGGGGGGCAGCCACCTCAGCTGTAGGGGGGCAGCCAACATAGCTGCAGGGAGGAAGCCACCATAGCTGTAGGGAGGAAGCCACCATAGCTGTAGTGAGGAAGCCACCATAGCTGTAGGGAGGCAGTGACCCAAGCTGTAGGGAGGAAGCCACCCTAGCTGTAGAGAGGAAGCGACCCTAGCTGTAGGGAGGAAGCGACCCTAGCTGTAGGGAGGAAGCGACCCTAGCTGTAGGGAGGAAGCGACCCTAGCTGTAGGCAGGATGCGACCCTGGTTGCAGGGAGGACGCGACCCTAGCTGCAGGGAGGACGCGACCCTAGCTGCAGGGAGGCAGCGACCCTAGCTGCAGGGAGGCAGCCACATCAGCTGCAGGGAGACAGCCACCTCAGCTGCAGGGAAGCAGCCACATCAGCTGTAGCGGGGCACCTCAGCTGTAGAGCGGCGGCCACCCTAGCTGTAGGGGGGCAGCCACCCTAGCTGTGGGGAGGCAGCCACCCTAGCTGTAGGGAGACAGCCACCCTAGCTGTAGGAAGGCAGCCACCCTACAGCCACCCGAGCTGTAGGGAGGCAGCCACCCGAGCTGTAGGGAGGCAGCCACCCTAGCTGTAGAGAGGCAGCCACCCGAGCTGTAGGGAGGCAGCCACCCGAGCTGTAGGGAGGCAGCCAACAGAGCTGTAGGGAGGCAGCCACCCGAGCTGTAGGGAGGCAGCCACCTTAGCTGTAGGGAGGCAGCCACCTTAGCTGTAGGGAGGCAGCCACCTAAGCTGTACGGAGGAAGCCACCTTACCTGTAGGGAGGAAGCGAGCCTAGCTGTAGGCAGGCAGCCACCCTAGCTGTAGGCAGGCAGCCACCCTAGCTGTAGGCAGGCAGCCATCCTAGCTGTAGGGAGGCAGCCACCTTAGCTGTAGGGAGGAAGCCACCTTAGCTGTAGAGAGGCAGCCACATTAGCTGTAGGGAGGCAGCCAACCTAGCTGTAGGGAGGCAGCCACCCTAGCTGTAGGGAGACAGCCACCCTAGCTGTAGGGAGGCAGCCACCCTACCTGTAGGGAGGCAGCCACCCTACCTGTAGGGAGGCAGCCACCCTACCTGTAGGAAGGCAGCCACCTCAGCTGTAGGGAGACAGCCACCTCTGCTGTAGGGGGGCAGCCACCTCAGCTGTAGAGACCCCAGCTGTAGGGAGGACGCGACCCCAGCTGTAGGGAGGACGCGACCCCAGCTGTAGGGAGGACGCGACCCCAGCTGTAGGGAGGCAGCGACCCCAGCTGTAGGGAGGCAGCGACCTCAGCTGTAGGGAGGCAGCGACCTCAGCTGTAGGGAGGCAGCGACCCTACCTGTAGGGAGGCAGCCACCTCAGCTGTAGGGAGACAGCCACCTCAGCTGTAGGGGGGCAGCCACCTCAGCTGTAGGGGGGCAGCCACCTCAGCTGTAGGGAGGCAGCCACCCTAGCTGTAGGGAGGCAGCCACCCTACCTGTAGGGAGGCAGCCACCCTAGCTGTAGGGAGGCAGCCACCCTAGCTGTAGGGAGGCAGCCACCCTAGCTGTAGGGAGGCAGCCACCCTAGCTGTAGGGAGGCAGCCACCTTAGCCGTAGGGAGGCAGAACACCCTAGCTGTAGGGAGGCAGCCACCCTAGCTGTAGGGAGGCAGACACCCTAGCTGTAGGGAGGCAGACACCCTAGCTGTAGGGAGGCAGCCACCTCAGCTGTAGGGAGGCAGACACCCTAGCTGTAGGGAGGCAGACACCCTAGCTGTAGGGAGGCAGCCACCTTAGCTGTAGGGAGGAAGCGACCCCAGCTGTAGGGAGGATGCGACCCCAGCTGTAGGGAGGATGCGACTCCAGCTGTAGGGAGGAAGCGACCCCAGCTGTAGGGAGGACGCGACCCTAGCTGTAGGGAGGACGCGACCCCAGCTGTAGGGAGGAAGCGACCCCAGCTGTAGGGAGGACGCGACCCCAGCTGTAGGGAGGACGCGACCCCAGCTGTAGGGAGGACGCGACCCCAGCTGTAGGGAGGCAGCGACCTCAGCTGTAGGGAGGCAGCGACCTCAGCTGTAGGGAGGCAGCGACCCTACCTGTAGGGAGGCAGCCACCTCAGCTGTAGGGAGACAGCCACCTCAGCTGTAGGGGGGCAGCCACCTCAGCTGTAGGGGGGCAGCCACCTCAGCTGTAGGGAGGCAGCCACCTCAGCTGTAGGGAGGCAGCCACCCAAGCTGTAGGAAGGCAGCCACCCTAGCTGTAGGGAGGCAGCCACCCTAGCTGTAGGGAGGCAGCCACCCTAGCTGTAGGGAGACAGCCACCCTAGCTGTAGGGAGACAGCCACCTCAGCTGTAGGGAGGCAGCCACCCTAGCTGTAGGGAGGCAGCCACCCTAGCTGTAGGGAGGCAGCCACCCTAGCTGTAGGGAGGCAGACACCCTAGCTGTAGGAAGGCAGACACCCTAGCTGTAGGGAGGCAGACACCCTAGCTGTAGGGAGGCAGCCACCTTAGCTGTAGGGAGGAAGCGACCCTAGCTGTAGGGAGGAAGCGACCCTAGCTGTAGGGAGGATGCGACCCTAGCTGTAGGGAGGAAGCGACCCTAGCTGTAGGGAGGAAGCGACCCTAGCTGTAGGGAGGACGCGACCCTAGCTGTAGGGAGGCAGCGACCCTAGCTGTAGGGAGGACGCGACCCTAGCTGTAGGGAGGACGCGACCCTAGCTGTAGGGAGGCAGCGACCCTAGCTGTAGGGAGGCAGCGACCCAAGCTGTAGGGAGGCAGCGACCCTAGCTGTAGGGAGGCAGTGACACAAGCTGTAGGGGGGCAGCCACCTTAGCCGTAGGGGGGCAGCCACCTCAGCGGTAAGGGGGCAGCCACCTCAGCTGTAGGGGGGCAGCCACCTCAGCTGTAGGGAGGCAGCCACCTCAGCTGTAGGAGTGCAGCCACCTCAGCTGTAGGGGGGCAGCCACCTCAGCTGTAGGGAGGCAGCCACCTCAGCTGTAGGGAGGCAGCCACCTCAGCTGTAGGGAGGCAGCCACCTCAGCTGTAGGAAGGAAGCCACCTCAGCTGTAGTGGGGAAGCCATCTTAGCTGTAGGGAGGCAGCGACCCTAGCTGTAGGGAGGCAGCGACCCTAGCTGTAGGGAGGCAGCGACCCTAGCTGTAGGGAGGCAGCCACAGTAGCTGTAGGGAGGCAGCGACCCTAGCTGTAGGGAGGCAGCCACCTCAGCTGAAGGGAGGCAGCTGTAGGGAGGCAGCCACCTCAGCTGAAGGGAGGCAGCTGTAGGGAGGCAGCCACCTTAGCTGTAGGGAGGCAGCTGTAGGGAGGCAGCCACCTTAGCTGTAGGGAGGCAGCTGTAGGGAGGCAGCCACCTTAGCTGTAGGGAGGCAGCTGTAGGGAGGCAGCCACCTTAGCTGTAGGGAGGAAGCTGTAGGGAGGAAGCGACCCTAGCTGTAGGGAGGATGCGACCCTAGCTGTAGGGAGGAAGCGACCCTAGCTGCAGGGAGGACGCGACCCTAGAAGCAGGGAGGACGCGACCCTAGCTGCAGGGAGGCAGTGACCCTAGCTGCAGGGAGGATGAGACCTCAGCTGCAGGGAGGCAGCCACCCCAGCTGCAGGGAGGCAGCCACCTCAGCTGTAGGGGGGCAGCCACCTCAGCTGTAGGGGGGCAGCCACTTCAGCTGTAGGGGGGCAGCCACCTCAGCTGTAGGGGGACAGCCAACATAGCTGCAGGGAGGAAGCCACCATAGCTGTAGGGAGGAAGCCACCATAGCTGTAGGTAGGAAGCCACCATAGCTGTAGGGAGACAGTGACCCAAGCTGTAGGGAGGAAGCCACCCTAGCTGTAGGGAGGCAGCCACCCTAGCTGTAGGGAGGCAGCCACCCTAGCTGTAGAGAGGAAGCAACCCTAGCTGTAGGGAGGAAGCGACCCTAGCTGTAGGGAGGAAGCGACCCTAGCTGTAGGGAGGAAGCGACCCTAGCTGTAGGCAGGACGCGACCCTGGTTGCAGGGAGGACGCGACCCTAGCTGCAGGGAGGACGCGACCCTAGCTGCAGGGAGGACGCGACCCTAGCTGCAGGGAGGACGCGACCCTAGCTGCAGGGAGGACGCGACCTCAGCTGCAGGGAGGCAGCGACCCTAGCTGCAGGGAGGCAGCCACATCAGCTGCAGGGAGACAGCCACCTCAGCTGCAGGGAAGCAGCCACATCAGCTGTAGTGAGGCACCTCAGCTGTAGAGGGGCAGCCACCCTAGCTGTAGGGGGGCAGCCACCCTAGCTGTAGGGAGGCAGCCACCCTAGCTGTAGGGAGACAGCCACCCTAGCTGTAGGAAGGCAGCCACCCTACAGCCACCCGAGCTGTAGGGAGGCAGCCACCCGAGCTGTAGGGAGGCAGCCACCCTAGCTGTAGAGAGGCAGCCACCCGAGCTGTAGGGAGGCAGCCACCCGAGCTGTAGGGAGGCAGCCACCCGAGCTGTAGGGAGGCAGCCACCCGAGCTGTAGGGAGGCAGCCAACAGAGCTGTAGGGAGGCAGCCACCCGAGCTGTAGGGAGGCAGCCACCTTAGCTGTAGGGAGGCAGCCACCTTAGCTGTAGGGAGGCAGCCACCTTAGCTGTACGGAGGAAGCCACCTTACCTGTAGGGAGGAAGCGAGCCTAGCTGTAGGCAGGCAGCCACCCTAGCTGTAGGCAGGCAGCCACCCTAGCTGTAGGGAGGCAGCCACCTTAGCTGTAGGGAGGCAGCGACACTAGCTGTAGGGAGGCAGCCACCCTAGCTGTAGGGAGGCAGCCACCCTAGCTGTAGGGAGGCAGCCAACCTAGCTGTAGGGAGGCAGCCACCCTAGCTGTAGGGAGGCAGCCACCCTAGCTGTAGGGAGGCAGCCACCCTAGCTGTAGGGAGGCAGCCAACCTAGCTGTAGGGAGGCAGCCACCCTAGCTGTAGGGAGGCAGCCACCCTAGCTGTAGGGAGGCAGCCACCCTAGCTGTAGGGAGGCAGCCACCCTAGCTGTAGGGAGGCAGCCACCCTAGCTGTAGGGAGGCAGCCACCTCAGCTGTAGGGGGGCAGCCACCTCAGCTGTAGGGGGGCAGCCACCTCAGCTGTAGGGGGGCAGCCACCTCAGCGGTAGGGGGACAGCCACCTCAGCGGTAGGGGGGCAGCCACCTCAGCTGTAGGGGGGCAGCCACCTCAGCTGTAGGGGGGCAGCCACCTCAGCTGTAGGGAGGCAGCCACGTCAGCTGTAGGGAGGCAGCCACCTCAGCTGTAGGGAGGCAGCCACCTCAGCTGTAGGAAAGCAGCCACCTCAGCTGTAGGAAGGAAGCCACCTCAGCTGTAGGGAGGCAGCGACCCTAGCTGTAGGGAGGACGCGACCCTAGCTGTAGGGAGGCAGCGACCCTAGCTGTAGGGAGGCAGCCACCCTAGCTGTAGGGAGGCAGCCACCCTAGCTGTAGGGAGGCAGCCACCCTAGCTGTAGGGAGGGGGGCAGCCACCTCAGCTGTAGGGAGGGGGGCAGCCACCTCAGCTGTAGGGAGGGGGGCAGCCACCTCAGCTGTAGGGAGGCAGCGACCCTAGCTGTAGGGAGGACGCGACCCTAGCTGTAGGGAGGCAGCGACCCTAGCTGTAGGGAGGCAGCGACCCAAGCTGTAGGGACGCAGCGACCCTAGCTTTAGGGAGGCAGCGACCCTAGCTGTAGGGAGGCAGCGACCCTAGCTGTAGGGAGGCAGCCACCCTAGCTGTAGGGAGGCAGCCACCCTAGCTGTAGGGAGGCAGCCACCCTAGCTGTAGGGAGGCAGCCACCCTAGCTGTAGGGAGGCAGCCACCCTAGCTGTAGGGAGGCAGCCACCCTAGCTGTAGGGAGGTAGCCACCCTAGCTGTAGAGAGGCAGCTGTAGGGAGGCAGCCACCTCAGCTGAAGGGAGGGAGCTGTAGGGAGGCAGCCACCTTAGCTGTAGGGAGGCAGCTGTAGGAAGGAAGCGACCCTAGCTGTAGGGAGGCAGCTGTAGGGAGGAAGCGACCCTAGCTGTAGGGAGGCAGCCACATTAGCTGAAGGGAGGAAGCGACCCTAGCTGAAGGGAGGAAGGGACCCTAGCTGTAGGGAGGACGCGACCCTAGCTGCGGGGAGGACGCGACCCTAGCTGCAGGGAGGCAGTGACCCTAGCCGCAGGGAGGACGCGACCTAAGCTGCAGGGAGGCAGCGACCTCAGCTGTAGGGGGGCACCCACCTCAGCTGTAGGGGGGCAGCCACCATAGCTGTAGGGAGGAAGCCACCATAGCTGTAGGGAGGAAGCGACCCAAGCTGTAGGGAGGAAGTGACCCTAGCTGTAGGGAGGCAGCCACCCTAGCTGTAGGGAGGCAGCCACCTTAGCTGTAGGGAGGCAGCCACCTTAGCTGAAGGGAGGCAGAACACCCTAGCTGTAGGGAGGCAGCCACCCTAGCTGTAGGGAGGCAGACACCCTAGCTGTAGGGAGGCAGACACCCTAGCTGTAGGGAGGCAGCCACCCTAGCTGTAGGGAGGCAGCCACCTTAGCTGTAGGGAGGCAGCCACCCTAGCTGTAGGGAGGCAGCCACCATAGCTGTAGGGAGGAAGCGACCCAAGCTGTAGGGAGGAAGTGACCCTAGCTGTAGGGAGGAAGCCACCCTAGCTGTAGGGAGGCAGCCACCTTAGCTGTAGGGAGGAAGCGACCCTAGCTGTAGAGAGGAAGCGACCCTAGCTGTAGGCAGGACGCGACCCTAGCTGCAGGGAGGACGCGACCCCAGCTGCAGGGAGGACGCGACCTCAGCTGCAGGGAGGCAGCGACCCTAGCTGCAGGGAGGCAGCCACCTCAGCTGCAGGGAGGCAGCCACCTCAGCTGTAGCGAGGCAGCCACCTCAGCTGTAGGGAGGCAGCCACCTCAGCTGTACGGTGGTAGCCACCTCAGCTGCAGGGAGGCAGCCACCTCAGCTGTAGGGTGGCAGCCACCTCAGCTGTAGGGAGGCAGCCACCTCAGCCGTAGGGAGGCAGCCACCTCAGCTGTAAGGGGGTAGCCACCTCAGATGTAGGGGGGCAGCCACCTCAGCTGTAGGGGGGCAGCCACCTCAGCTGTAGGGGGGCAGCCACCCTAGCTGTAGGGAGGCAGCCATCCTAGCCGTAGGGAGGCAGCCACCCTAGCCGTAGGGAGGCAGCCACCTTAGCTGTAGGCAGGCAGCCACCCTAGCTGTAGGGAGGCAGCCACCCTAGCTGTAGGGAGGCAGCCACCCTAGCTGTAGGGAGGCAGCCACCCTAGCTGTAGGGAGGCAGCCACCCTAGCTGTAGGGAGGCAGCCACCCTAGCTGTAGGGAGGCAGCCACCCTAGCTGTAGGGAGGCAGCCACCCTAGCTGTAGGGAGGCAGCCACCCTAGCTGTAGGGAGGCAGCCACCCTAGCTGTAGGGAGGACGCCACCCTAGCTGTAGGGAGGCAGCCACCCTAGCTGTATGGAGGCAGCCACCCTAGCTGTAGGGAGGCAGCCACCCTAGCTGTAGGGACGCAGCCACCCTAGCTGTAGGGACGCAGCCACCCTAGCTGTAGGGACGCAGCCACCCTAGCTGTAGGGAGGCAGCCACCCCAGCTGTAGGGAGGCAGCCACCCTAGCTGTAGGGAGGCAGCCACCCTAGCTGTAGGGAGACAGCCACCTTAGCTGTAGGGAGGCAGCCACCTTAGCTGTAGGGAGGAAGCGACCCTAGCTGTAGGGAGGACGCGACCCTAGCTGTAGGGAGGACGTGACCCTAGCTGTAGGGAGGACGCGACCCTAGCTGTAGGGAGGACGCGACCCTAGCTGTAGGGAGGCAGCGACCCAAGCTGTAGGGAGGCAGCGACCCTAGCTGTAGGGAGGCAGCGACCCTAGCTGTAGGGAGGCAGCGACCCTAGCTGTAGGCAGTCAGCGACCTCAGCTGTAGGGAGGCAGCGCCCCTCAGCTGTAGGGAAGCAGCGCCCCTAGCTGTAGGGGGGCAGCCACCTCAGCGGTAGGGGGGCAGCCACCTCAGCGGTAGGGGGGCAGCCACCTCAGCGGTAGGGGGAGAGCCACCTCAGCTGTAGGGGGGCAGCCACCTCAGCTGTAGGGGGGCAGCCACCTCAGCTGTAGAGGGGCAGCCACCTCAGCTGTAGGGGGGCAGCCACCTCAGCTGTAGGGAGGCAGCCACCTCAGCTGTAGGGAGGCAGCCACCTTAGCTGTAGGAAGGAAGCCACCTCAGCTATAGTGGGGAAGGCATCTTAGCTGTAGGGAGGCAGCGACCCTAGCTGTAGGGAGGCAGCGACCCTAGCTGTAGGGAGGCAGCGACCCTAGCTGTAGGGAGGAAGCGACCCTAGCTGTAGGGAGGCAGCGACCCTAGCTGTAGGGAGGCAGCGACCCTAGCTGTAGGGAGGCAGCGATCCTAGCTGAAGGGAGGCAGCCACCCTAGCTTTAGGGAGGCAGCCACCAAAGCTGAAGGGAGGCAGCTGTAGGGAGGCAGCCACCTTAGCTGAAGGGAGGCAGCTGTAGGGAGGCAGCCATCTTAGCTATAGGGAGGCAGCTGTAGGGAGGCAGCCACCTTAGCTGTAGAGAGGCAGCTGTAGGGAGGCAGCCACCCTAGCTGTAGGGAGGCAGCCACCATAGCTGAAGGGAGGCAGCAGTAGGGAGGCAGCCACGTTAGCTGAAGGGAGGCAGCTGTAGGGAGGCAGCCACCTTAGCTATAGGGAGGCAGCTGTAGGGAGGCAGCCACCTTAGCTGTAGAGAGGCAGCTGTAGGGAGGCAGTCACCTTAGCTGTAGGGAGGAAGCCATCTTAGCTGTAGGGAGGAAGCGACCCTAGCTGTAGGGAGGAAGCGACCCTAGCTGAAGGGAGGAAGCGACCCTAGCTGTAGGGAGGAAGCGACCCTAGCTGCAGGGAGGACGCGACTCTAGCTGCAGGGAGGACGCGACCGTAGCTGCAGGGAGGACGCGACCCTAGCTGCAGCGACGACGCGACCCTAGCTGCAGGGAGGAAGCGACCCTAGCTGCAGAGAGGACGCGACCCTAGCTGCAGGGAGCCATTGACCCTAGCTGCAGGGAGGACGCGACCTCAGCTGCAGGGAGGCAGCCACCTCAGCTGCAGGGAGGCAGCCACCTCAGCTGTAGGGAGGCAGCCACCTCAGCTGTAAGGGGGCAGCCACCTCAGCTGTAGGGGGGCAGCCACCTCAGCTATAGGGGGGCAGCCACCTTAGCTGTAGGGAGGCAGCCACCTTAGCTGTAGGGAGGAAGCGACCCTAGCTGTAGGGAGGAAGCCACCATAGCTGTAGGGAGGAAGCCACCCAAGCTGTAGGGAGGAAGCCACCCTAGCTGTAGGGAGGCAGCCACCTTAGCTGTAGGGAGGCAGCCACCTTAGCTGTAGGGAGGCAGCCACCTCAGCTGTAGGGAGGCAGCCACCTCAGCTGTAGGGAGGCAGCCACCTCAGCTGTAGGGAGGCAGCCACCTCAGCTGTAGGGAGGCAGCCACCCCAGCTGTAGGGAGGCAGCCACCCTAGCTGTAGGGAGGCAGCCACCCTAGCTGTAGGGAGGCAGCCACCCTAGCTGTAGGGAGGCAGCCACCCTAGCTGTAGGGAGGCAGCCACCCTAGCTGTAGGGAGGCAGCCACCCTAGCTGTAGGGAGGCAGCCACCCTAGCTGTAGGGAGGCAGCCACCCTAGCTGTAGGGAGGCAGCCACCCTAGCTGTAGGGAGGCAGCCACCCTAGCTGTAGGGAGGCAGCCACCCTAGCTGTAGGGAGGCAGCCACCCTAGCTGTAGGGAGGCAGCCACCCTAGCTGTAGGGAGGCAGCCACCCTAGCTGTAGGGAGGCAGCCACCCTAGCTGTAGGGAGGCAGCCACCCTAGCTGTAGGGAGGCAGCCACCCTAGCTGTAGGGAGGCAGCCACCCTAGCTGTAGGGAGGCAGCCACCCTAGCTGTGGGGAGGCAGCCACCCTAGCTGTAGGGAGGCAGCCACCTCAGCTGTAGGGAGGCAGCCACCCTAGCTGTAGGGAGGCAGCCACCCTAGCTGTAGGGAGGCAGCCACCCTAGCTGTAGGGAGGCAGCCACCCTAGCTGTAGGGAGGCAGCCACCCTAGCTGTAGGGAGGCAGCCACCCTAGCTGTAGGGAGGCAGCCACCCTAGCTGTAGGGAGGCAGCCACCCTAGCTGTAGGGAGGCAGCCACCCTAGCTGTAGGGAGGCAGCCACCCTAGCTGTAGGGAGGCAGCCACCCTAGCTGTAGGGAGGCAGCCACCCTAGCTGTAGGGAGGCAGCCACACTAGCTGTAGGGAGGCAGCCACCCTAGCTGTAGGGAGGCAGCCACCCTAGCTGTAGGGAGGCAGCCACCCTAGCTGTAGGGAGGCAGCCACCCTAGCTGTAGGGAGGCAGCCACCCTAGCTATAGGGAGGAATCGACCCTAGCTGTAGAGAGGCAGCCACCCTAGCTGTAGGGAGGCAGCCACCTTAGCTGTAGGGAGGCAGCCACCCTAGCTGTAGGGAGGGGGGCAGCCACCTCAGCTGTAGGGAGGGGGGCAGCCACCCTAGCTGTAGGGAGGCAGCCACCCTAGCTGTAGGGAGGCAGCCACCCTAGCTGTAGGGAGGCAGCCACCCTAGCTGTAGGGAGGCAGCCACCCTAGCTGTAGGGAGGGAGGCAGCCACCCTAGCTGTAGGGAGGGAGGCAGCCACCCTAGCTGTAGGGAGGGAGGCAGCCACCCTAGCTGTAGGGAGGGAGGCAGCCACCCTAGCTGTAGGGAGGGAGGCAGCCACCTCAGCTGTAGGGAGGGGGGCAGCCACCTCAGCTGTTGGGAGGCAGCCACCCTAGCTGTAGGGAGGCAGCCACCCTAGCTGTAGGGAGGCAGCCACCCTAGCTGTTGGTAGGCAGCGACCCTAGCTGTTGGAAGCCAGCGACCCTAGCTGTAGGGAGGAAGCGACCCTAGCTGTAGGGAGGAAGCGACCCTAGCTGTAGGGAGGCAGTGACCCTAGCTGTAGGGAGGCAGCGACCCTAGCTGTAGGGAGGCAGGGACCCTAGCTGTAGGGAGGCAGCGACCCTAGCTGTGGGGAGGCAGCGATCCTAGCTGTGGGGAGGCAGCGACCCTAGCTGTGGGGAGGCAGCGATCCTAGCTGTAGGGAGGCAGCGACCCTAGCTGTAGGGAGGCAGCCACCTTAGCTGTAGGGAGGCAGCGACCCTAGCTGTAGGGAGGCAGCCACCTTAGCTGTAGGGAGGCAGCCACCCTAGCTGTAGGGAGGCAGCCACCCTAGCTGTAGGGAGGCAGCCACCTTAGCTGTAGGGAGGCAGCCACCTTAGCTGTAGGGAGGCAGCCACCTTAGCTGTAGGGAGGCAGCCACCTTAGCTGTAGGGAGGCAGCCACCCTAGCTGTAGGGAAGCAGCCACCCTAGCTGTAGGGAGGCAGCCACCCTAGCTATAGGGAGGAATCGACCCTAGCTGTAGAGAGGCAGCCACCCTAGCTGTAGGGAGGCAGCCACCCTAGCTGTAGGGAGGCAGCCACCCTAGCTGTAGGGAGGCAGCCACCCTAGCTGTAGGGAGGCAGCCACCCTAGCTGTAGGGAGGCAGCCACCCTAGCTGTAGGGAGGCAGCCACCTCAGCTGTAGGGAGGCAGCCACCTCAGCTGTAGGGAGGCAGCCACCTCAGCTGTAGGGAGGCAGCCACTCAGCTGTAGGGTGGCAGCCACCTCAGCTGTAGGGTGGCGGCCACCTCAGCTGTAGGGTGGCAGCCACCTCAGCTGTAGGGAGGCAGCCACCTCAGCTGTAGGGAGGCAGCCACCTCAGCTGTAGGGAGGCAGCCACCTCAGCTGTAAGGTGTATGGTTCTCTCTCTGTGCTTACGGTGTGGCGAGACTCAAGCCTGTATTTTCATGGGTTAAGGACGCTCCCTATCACCTCCTCCTAAGAGATTTATTATGCTTATTACACTTGCCATCCTCTTCTTTGTTACTTATATCATTCTGATATCTCCATACTCGACATATATAACGTATAAACAATATTAGGCAAGCGTTTCCGAAAATAAATCGGTGAGGAATAGGTGTTAGGGAGCTTTCTTAACCAGCGATAATACAGATCTTAGGGTGTCTCCTTGTACGTTAATATTATGTAGTTTGGTTGGTCAGGGAAGGAAAACATACAAGTAAGTCACTCTCCACGTTAAGAACTGATTTCACCGCTGTGTGTGTGTGTTTGTGTGTGTGTGTGTGTGTGTGTGTGTGTTGGTTGTTTCGGCTATGTAAGAGAATTGGAATATTTCTTCATTTACCCTTATATCACATCCATGGCATTTTGTTACCTGCTTGTGTGTTCTGTGTGTTCCTCCACCAACTCATTAAATTCTATAAAAACGTTTGCAGATAAATATTCCTGGGCGTGAGTAAAGCTGTCTCACCCTTCACCTTCAGTTCTCAACTCTCACCCTCACCATCCGCCTTCACCCCCACCCCCACCCCCACCACGCCTAGGAGACCTGATCCTTCCACCTCCACCTTCACCACCACTCCTCCGCCCTCTCTTCCTTTCCTCTTCCTACTCATTGAACCTTTCTATTCTGTCTCATCTCTGATTTTCTTTTTCATTCTTCTTACAGTCATTTCGAGCGTTCATCTCTTTCGTCTCCCGTCATTTTTCCTCACAACTTGCTCTCAACTCTCCCCCTCCCCCTTGGCTTTTATGCTCATATCTCGCCCACCTCTCTTCACTAACACCTCCCTCACACGTCACTCTCTTCACACGTTCATATCTCACACATCACAAATATATACTCCACATCTCACACCTCACATCTTTACACTTATCATCTGACACTTCATAGTTTAACACTTCATGTCCAACATTTCACATCTCACACTTCACAGTTTTATAATTACATCCCAAACTTCTCAACTGTAATCACATCACAGTTTTCACCAATTTTCATGTCATCTTACACTTCACACCATCGATGCACAAACACCTTCCTCAAAACTCACCTATCTCACACCCAACACACCTCTCAACTCCCACCACACAGGCACTCCCTTATGCTGTACATTACTAGTCTAGCACACCGTTCCACCTCACACGTTCCTAATACCTTATACCCCTTTCACACCTTTTCCACCTCCCTCATAGCAAAACTTATACTTGATACTCCAAGGCTGTCTCATTTCCTCTAATATTACAACAACAACAACAACAACAACAAAAGAAAAATCAGTAACTGACATTTAACCCACATCTCTTACAACAATTAAATTTTCATAACCTCGCTTCAGACCTCACAGACATTCCCTCACCTCTCACTCACATCTCTCCCACACCTCTTTGACACCTTCCCCCCCCCTTCTCTCTCTCTCTCTCTTATGGCATATTCGTTTTTAAAAATCAAATGCACACCAAACGTAGAGGTACGGTTTAGGACAAGGCAAAAGCGGGGGGAATCGATTTTGAGAAAAATCAGCCAAAGGTGAAGGTTACAGAGCAAGGTTAACCTTCAGGCCTCAGTGCGTGGGTGTGTGAACAAAATAACTTAAACAATTTTCATTTGATCTGAACCCAACTTGGTGGACTGGTTCAGGGCATGACATGTGGTAAACTTTGGCAAGGAAAACTCAAAAGATTTCATCCGGTTTAGACCAAACTTTGTGGTAGGCGGCTTCAGGGTAGGGCAAGGATAAAGGGATTAGATTTTGAGAACAACCAGTCAAATGTCAAGGTCACAGGGTAAGGTGAACGTAAACAGTTCTGATCCGCGTTCAACCAAAATTTGTGGAAATTTTAAGAGTCAAGAAAGAATGAAGCAGTTCGATTTTGAGGGCAATGGGTCGAGGGTTAAGTCACTAGGCCAAGTCATATGTTCAACCCTTAGACCAGTTGGTGGGCGCGGGATATCATACTCAGTGTTTCTTCTTCTTATTCAGGAGTACGTGTGTTTCGATTTAACTGACTGTAAACATGTGACTGCCTGTCTATTGCGTGTTACTGGACACTAACACAGGGCACAATGATAGAATACAAGAAAGACAAAGGAATTCTAGAGGAATGCGTGAAAAATTGACAATAATACTGCAAAAAGGGGAAGCAAGAGGAAGAAAGAGGCTACACGAAAATAAATCCATGCCTTAAGCAGGTTATCTGGTGGAGAGTAATGAATGAGTATGATGGGCCTACTTTCTGGGAGGGAGGGTAGGTTATGGAGAGGGTTTGTTAGGCAGGCAGCGGTACAGTGACTGAAGCTACTCTTATCACATTAAATCACAGGTGTGCCAGCATGCAGGATAAGGGTAGGTGTGGGGGAAGGGTTTGGAAAGCAGGGAGTGGTGGAGGGACTGAAGAAGTTCTTATCACTTAAAGGTAATAAATGAGTGAGGTGTGCCAGCATCCAGGGGGGAATGGAGGGAGGGATGGTGAAAGGTAAAGTTTGTAAGCAGGGGGCGGAGGAGTGACCAAACCTATTCGTATCATAATTAAATAATCACAGTCTCGCTCTCTCATTAAACCCACACTCGCCAACTCGCCATGATCACTTTCTACTCTGACTCCTTTGCTCGCTGAAAGGATTATCTCCTGGACAGAAACAAGAGAGGAATTAACAGAACTACATACAGCAGTAAAACATGCGCATACCTTGTCTTCCCAGAGCGCTGGTCCTGCCTTTAGATTTTTTTTTAAATTTCCCTCATCACAAAAGATGGCATACAAGATAGTGTACTTGTAAGGCTGTCTTCCGCAACATTGACAATACTCATAACGAGACTGAAGTGACTGATGAAAGTTTTACAGAAAAGGATGAAAGGATGAAGGCCTAAAATGATGTCGGAAGGCAAAGGCCGGGAATGAGGTGTTACAACAACGTGCAGAAATACGGTCACATGCAACAATTTCTTGACCTTCCCTGGCGAGAGGAAAGTCCAGGACATAGATGGAAGAAGGCCAGGCAAACAAACATTGGCCGGTTCAGTTGTCTAATGATGCTTCATAACCTTAAGGGTTAACTCACTTTACACCTCTCTCATCAACATGATCAGTTATGAAAAAGTTGATAATTAAGTCCACTTATCATCCGCCTTTATTTAGAGGGGTGGGGGGGTGGAACAGCACGAATAGAAAACAAAACAGGGATAAGAAAGTTGGGTACTGATGCAAGCACAGAGTATAATAATAATAATAATAATAATAATAATAATAATAATATTTAGATGTTGCAGGAATTTAACTAACAGAACTGTTATTGCTGTCAATTTTATTAATGGCAGCATTTTCCCGTCAGCTAAATAAATTATCGAGCGTCAATGATATATATATATATATATATATATATATATATATATATATATATATATATATATATATATATATATATATATATATAAAGAATATGGATGTACTGTGGAATATTGTGCAATAGTTACTCTTCCAGTTCCTGCAATGTATACTAAGATCACTGTTAATTAAAAAAAAAAACGGTTTCCACATTAAAGGTGTGGAATGTGTCCGAGCGAACACGGTTGTACAGTACATTTGTCTTTTTTCCGGCTACATTTAGCTTTTTATTTAGTGCTACCACTGGAGGTTAATTTTCACTAGTATCTGAACAACGCACACCATGCCATAACTGAGGTAAAAGCTGCGAAAAGCAAAAATCTAAAGTTTCGGTGTTCTGTTCTTGCCAAAGGGATTTTTTTTTTTTTTTTTTTTTTTTCCACATTTGACACTATTCGGCTAAAAGTCCGGTACGACTGGAAGGCAATTTTCATGACAATTTAAAAACGGTGCGACATGCCACGACTGAATCAAGATTTTTCTTTCCCCTTGCTTCTATTCCTCTTTTCTTCCTCTTTCCCCTCTTTAGCCTTCATGCCTCACCTAGTACACCTGCCTCCACCACTACACCTATTCTTCTGCCTCCGTCAATGCCTCTGCTATTAACACCCTCGCTCATTTCTCCACTGCCTCCTGTTACCCTGTCCCTCCCTCACGACGGTCATTCTCGCCGGGTAAGGACGCTCCCTTGCACCTCTTCCTTAGCGACTTATTTTTTTCGTTAATATCGTTTTGTATGTTATCACTGCAGAACATGGAAATGTCTGAAAGACTTAACACAGAACAGAATAGTAAGGTGTAATAATTAGAATAGAGCACTTAGGAAACGATGTTTGGGAGCTTCCTTAACCAAGAATACGGGTCTACAACCCTCTCTTTAACCTCCTGACTGACAGGTTTCATTTAAGCTGAAGGAAATCGTCTGACGAAAGTAGTAAAAAAATCCGAAGGACAACATTTTACCGCATGACTTAATAAAGATTTTTTTTCAACCTCTCACCCACGAGGAGTCTTTTCCGAGATGAATAAAACCACAATCACAGGTGGTCTTGTCGTGCGGTTTGCAAGCTTACTAACACCTCTTCCTTACCGGTTTATTTCCGATTCTGCTCCGTTACTATATCCTTGTGTGTTATTCATGCAATCTATGTCCATGTGAAAAAGAAACACAAAAAGGGATATTAATAGGAAGTTTGGAAAATAAATAGCATAGGAAGCGGTGCTAGGGAGCCTCCTTACCCTATGCGAATACCGGCCAAGGTGTCCAATGTCCATCCCGTGGCCAACCCGTAACGAGGTATCGATAGCACTTTGGCCAAATAAAGGGAATCAGGCTCGTGTGTTTATGTATTAGGAAATTTTTTAAAATAAGGTCTTCGAGTTGGGTATATTTAAGCAACGTCAAGCTGTCTTCAGTACAACAAGTGGTGGTTGGGATTAAGCAATTAAAAGATTCAAGACGGATCAACATTTATTCAGGCGGCAGGGGACTCTTAAGCCACGAGTTCAGCAGGAAGACTTTGAATACAGCTGTTTTGACTGTTAACATCAGGAATGTGTAAATGTAATCAATGACAAGCCTTCATACCAAAGACAGTCACTGAATGGGTTTTAGCCAATACGAGTTCGTACGTAGGCAGAATTAACACCCAAACAATTATCGCTTGCATTTAACCAATAAACTTATTTATAATCAACAGAGGAAAGAAAATACTCATTACTCAAGGAACATACTTTGTCCTAATATACGATCGACTTAGAAGCACAGCACGAGTGTCCGAGGTGCGAGCTGAATGTTTTATCTACTATCCACCGCCACCCTTCAGGAACACTAACTCACCAGAATGTTATAAACGCTGCAGACACTGATATAGTGGTGATTTAATAACCCAAGCTCCGGGACATGATTTTTTAAAAAGTCTCCTCAGTAAAATCTTTTTGTTGTAAGTCAATCCTTTCAATATATTTACGTCTTTTAACTCTTTGCACTGAGGGAGTTAATGAGTATGCCAAAAGCAAAAATTACATATAATTTCTTCACGGCGAAAGGCCTCCCTTCAGCTGATAAAAATAAAAAGTTTGGCGGGAAAATGGAATTACGTACAGTAACGGAAGTAAGAGGATCAGTGACGGGGAGGCCCTTTAGGTGGCAGATCGGAGGGGGAGACAGAAGGGAGGGAGCGACGCAGTGGGAGAAGTGTTAAACAGAGGTAGGAGGAAGGATTGAAAATGAGAGAGAGGAGAGAGGGCGAGATAGGTGAAAGGAGAGAGACAGCAGGAAATGAGGATGACAAGATAAGGATGCAACAAAGACAAGGAGAAAATACGATTGCCTGAAAAAAAAAATGTTTTAAATTATAAGTGATATCGATGTTTACATGGGAAAGAAAAAATATAAGAAAAATGTGCCTGAACGAGGACTTTAGAACACGAAAACCCTGAATATTATCCTTGTAATTAAACCTACCTGAAGGGACTGAATCACTGGACAAACAAGAAAACAGCTTATGTTACATACAGTGATATAGGAAACTAAAAAAAAATAAGAATAAACACACACACACACACACACACACACACACACACACACACACACACACACACACACACACACACACACAGGTACCAAGTAAATGTTTATTCACCTTACCTGTCTGTGTCTGCCTGCACCTACGTCCAACACTGTCTTCAAACCTTAAGTCCAACCCTAGCCACAATAAAACATCTGATTTAATTAACGTTACTGTCTCCTCTATAGCACAGAAAGAGGACGTGAGGGGAGGTGTGAGAGAATAGTAATGGTCCCTTTATACAGGACACGGAATAAGAGCAAGAGATGGAGAACTGCATGACGGTATGATATTTATATTATGCAAGGAGGGGGTGAAGTATGGTAGTAGGTCTCAAGTCAAAGAGCTGTATGAAGAAATTGGGAGCTATATTTCTCCTGTAGTAGCCCAACAAATGGTGATGATGATATGTTGATGATGATGATGATGATGATGAACTGGCAGAAGAAGGTTCAGTGCTCTGAGAGCCTCGTATGAAGGAGTCAATGTCGTAGGTAACCAATGTAAAATCTGAAACGAGACATTTGGCATAAAGATTGACAGAGAAAACAATCCGTCTATAAATTAATAAAAAGGAATGACCAACGTTGCTGAAAGCTGTACCGGTATAATTATAGAGTAAGAGAGAAAAGTAGGTGTATTCAACTTTATGATGGACCTCCCCCCCCCCCAAAAAAAAAAATGCCGACATGGCCACTTTAGGGATTTGGCTTGTCATATAAAAAGAAAAATCTTAGTCTTCATAATAATTTTCAGCATAATAGTTTAGCTTAAGCCTCTGGAGACCATTTATGGGGGATCCTAGAAAGTTTCCTTTAACTGTTCTGGAGGCTCTAAAGGGGCTGCAAAGGGTTAATTTCAACTTGGTTACTCAGTAACTCAGTAACAAAGGTGTTTCAATGCCAGCCCCCGTGAGAGTCTGGCAATTATTGACGGGGAAAATGATGCCTGAAGACTACTTGTAAAATATGATGTACAAACTGACGACTGAAAACTGATACAGAACTGAATGTTGAGACTTTATGATAAAATCTAGTGGCTGAAAACTGACAGAAATTACGGGGGGCGATGACTGATGAAATAATATATTGCTAGAAGTTGTCTGTCAATGAACTAAGGTAATGGGTAGCTGATAAGGTCATTTGTTAGTAAAGAGAGTGAACACACTGTGAGGTATTTCTTGGTGCTTTTAACAGCGCGTACCAGTGCACAAAGAGTCATAAAGATTACTAAAGATTAGTGTGTGTCATACAAGGTACTGGTGTGCAAGTGTGAACAACTATGATTCTGTGTGCGTGAGTGTGTGTGTGGGGGCGGGGGGGGGGGGAAGCTGTGTGTGTGTGTGAGAGGAGGCAATATTGTGGCTAAGTATAAATGAGTCAGTGAGAAGGTGAATGTGAGTACGTGGTGTCAGTAATAAGGTGGATGAACAGATGTAACCAAGTGAGTCAGTAATTAGCACCACACTGTAACTTCTCCCCAAATGCTAGTAATAAAGGAAATCTGATGTAGTAAAGGGACTGGATGTGACTGGTGAGTTGGACGGAAGATATACCATAAAATATGGCTACATCTTGGTTACAGATACAAAGTCTGATATAAAGAGACAAGTAAATAACAGGAAGACTTAAATATACTGACTGATGGAGATACAGACCCAAACATCGACAGTTGGTAAATATAAAGTAAGAAATAGTTTCATAGGACAGAGATTTAGTACACAAATAAATCGCATACAATTTTACTGCTCTTCTGAAAACTTCTCTACCACAGCTTAGACTACGTACAGTACTTCACAGCAAAATACCCAAACCTTCTAACAAGGATACAGTTCATAGCTATCATGGTACTCTCACCTTAATTTAGCCCACCCACCTTTTTTCTTTTTGCGTGATATTTGACGTAGCTCACACGCAGAAGACAACACGACGACCCCATGTCCCTTTCAATACATTATTTCGTGACCAGCATCGCAGTGCAGTGTTTATCCCTTGCTACAAATCAGCATTCAAGATGGAGAGACGGCACTTTTAGGCCAAGTTAAAGTAAAACGAGTACAGTAACAAACACCCAAGCATTTTCACCTTCTCTTCAGGTCTTCTCTTCTCCCACTCAACTTACAGCAACACCAGCGGTCTTTTAAGAGTTGTCTTAATAAACAAAAAGATCCCCTATGGCGACAGAGGGAGTAAGAGTGTTAAGGGCAAACGAACAAGCCTGCCACGTGTCAAGATAATGGGGTACTGAGCAAACCGGACCCAGCTGTTGAGAAGAAAATAGCGAATAAATTAAACCAAACTGCGTGTAAACAAGATGGCTGGACTGAGAGGGTAAGACATAAATATTCACTAACACAATATCCCCACACGAGAGCCGCCGTAAATCATCAGGTATATTTCTCCTCAACTTCCTCTTCTTTGTATCTTACGTGTGTTACTGACTGAACTCAATCTTATTCCTAACTCTCCTGTTTTCGTTTTTTTTTTTTTTTAATGTTTCCTCATCTTATAGACATTTTCTTTTCCTCCTCCTCCTTATCAGCATTCTATTACTCTCCACAGTTCTGCTGCACCCACAGGGGCGGCCAAATGCAGTGTTTCTCCCTGTGTTATTCACTCACTCACTCGTTCATTAAGTTACTGTACGTTCTTAAAGGATGGAATTCAGGCTTAATGGGGGGAGGGGGGTTTGAATGCGTAACTTTGCACAGTGGTAGAACTTCACTCGGGCCAGGTTTTAGGAAAAGTGTCCCTCATTCTCCCCGACAGGGGGTGGCCACCGGTATTCCCGGCCAAAGCCGTTATGCACGGTAATAATATCTCGCCTAAGAACATGATATTTTGCACAGTAGTAGAACTTTACTAGAACCAGATGTTAAGCAGGGTGGGACTTCCCCGCTGCCATTGGGAAGGCGGTCCCCACGGATGTCAACGCAGTATTTTTTTTTTCCTCCCTCAGTAACACGAAATTGTGCAAAGCGCTAGACATCCATCTGGGCTGGATTTTAGCCAGGAGGAATCCTTGGAGGTCGCCCCTCCTCCATTAATAATTCTTTCCTCTTATATTACTGCAGGGGTGAATGAGGCTATCAAAGGTGTTCTTTGTCTTGTTCCTTTCATTCCCCTCCTTCTCACCTTCCTATTATATTCGCATTTTCTCTTTCTCTCTCCTTTTCTTCTTTGCCACAATGTCTTCCTCTCCTCTTCTGTCGCATTCTCTCTCTCTCCCCTTCCCTTCCATAATCCCTACCGTGCTTCTCGCCTCCCCAAATCTCTATCCACATGCCTACGTAGGATATCCTTACCATCCCCCCCACTCCCGACACACATTACTACTTTTTCTCACCCATAAATACAAAACACCTCCAGCAACCTGTAACCACTTGAAGTAACTTTTACAGGCACTTAACTAAAAGTTTTCAGGTATTTGTACATCATATTAGTAACTTGTCACAGTCATACATAACTATTGTATCACTTCTATCAACAACCCACAACCACTCACCTCCACCCACAACCTCAACAAACACCCCTACTCACCCACAGCAACCCAGCTCCACCTACGACCTTCAAACTTCACGCAGCGTCTATCCTAACGTTGTCTGTAGCCATCAACATCCCATCCATTTACTCCTCTCATTCTATCATACCCACCCGCCCTCCATCTATGATTCTCAGCCCCTCCCAACACCACCATTACTCCTCCAGTACCCCACCCCTCTCTGTCCTCCCACCATCACCCCACAGCACAACCCCTAGTCTCCCCTGCCCAAGACACACCTCCAGCACCCCGCCACGTTCTCTCATTCTCCTCCCACCACCCTTACCCCTCCCAACCCTAGTCTTCCCTATCCAAAACACTCCTCCTGCACCTCGCCAGGTTTTCTCATTTTCCCCTCCCCACCCTCACCTCCCAGCGCCATCTCTACACCCACCACCAACCCAGGACTCATTTTTAGCACCTTTCCATTTTCTTTCTTTCTTTCTTTCTTTTTTTTAATCTCACCTACCCCCACCCCCCTCACTATCCCTCCTCCCACGCCTACTCCTCCCCTACCCAAGAATCACCTCCATCACCCCTCCTGGCTCTTTCACCCCCCTTCCCGACCACACCATGAAAAGTCAGCCGATAACCACCTCATAAAGTCCACCCCAAGCACCATATCCTCGTTAATTTAGGATGTTCCCCTAACTCCTCGCCAGCCAACTTGCTCTTAGAACCACACCCTCTCAGCCACCATCCAAGACTCAGGGACGGTCTGGGTGAGATTAAGGACTATACATCAACATACTGGGTGACACAGACCACTGTTTCATCAGTAGGAAGAATATTATCTTAGCTAAATACAGGAGACAGAAGAAGGTCTGAATCTACGGACAGTTGGCCGACTCGTAGTACAGCATCAGTTCTTATCTAATAGGTCTCGCATAAGGTAACCTATGTTATTATTCCCGTGTACGCTTGATGGAACAACAAACAAGTAAAAAATGGCAGTTCAAAATGTTTGGTTGGTGTTGATACTGGCCCACTGGGTAAGGTGAGGTGGCAGACCGGTGTGTCGAGGAGCGAACCAGGAAGCATTCCATTTGAAGCAAAACCTGCTGTTTGACCGCACATGGTCACAGCCAGCCTCTTGCCCCGGACTGGACTGGTCTTTCGGAGGGGGGAAGGAGGGAGGGGTCGGCAGGAAGAGTTTTAGGAAAGTCGGAAAGAGAAAGAAGTTCGGTAGGGAGGTGAGGGAGATAAACTAATAAGGGAAATTATGTAAGGTGATAAGGTTAAGTGGGAGCATCCACCATCCACTCACTCGATATTATACTACTTTCAGGTGACTATACACAAAATGATAAACCAAATGGCTTCCAGTAACTTTGGAAACCATGTACAACGCTGGGTGGTAACCATATAACCAACAAATGGATGCCAGGTGGTGTGGTGGGTTAAGACACCGTACTCACATCGCACGTGACTCAACAGCGCTCAAATCCAAGGAAGGTGTGGGTTTACTGCTAACATAATTCTACTCCGGGACGGGAGACTGGTCACTCTCGACTTAACTGTGTGGACATAGTAACCTAAAGCTGAGCCCCTACAACCCTGATGAGACAACATAAGTTTGGATGATGGATGGATTAATGGATAGATGGACTGTGTAGGCGTGAGACGGGATGGATGGGTAGCAAAGAGGGACGAGTGTGGAGTACGCGAAGGAAGGAGAGTTGGAACGTATGTCTGAAGGAGAAAGAAGAGGAGGGAGGGGGGGAGGACGGGTGCTGGTAACCAGAAAGAAACAGATGGACGACGGGAGACAGTGACGAGGTGAGGGCAGTTGGCAGTGACAGTTTGCAATTGTGGTATGGTAGTGGATATGATGACAGGGGAGAGGGAGGAAGTGCTCGCGCGCGTGGAGTCCGTTTCCTCTCCCATCGCCAGCTCCCCTCACCGTCAGCCACCTGTGACTTAAGCAACAGGTGTGACTGACTCCAAATTCCGGCTGGTGATGACTGAACCATTAGGAAAACAAAGTCTCGGAGCTTCCACGGCCACACACACAATTGCACACTGCCTTATACGCAACTCAGATACACAAGAGACTAATTTATGGAGCTTCAAGTGGCCAACTGGTCATTACAGTAGACAGTTTCATAGCCTCTGCGTGCCTCTTCTGACCAAAGAATAATTAGCTACTGTCTGAGGGATGAGGAGGAAATGAAAATGGAACTAAAAGGAAAAGGGGTAGGTGGAGGGGGAGATATGGTAGGGAGATGGTACTGTAAGTGAGGGAGTTGGTGGGGGAGGAGGAAAGGGGAGAGAATAAGGCAGACAAAAGGGAGGAAGAAATAAGCAGAGTAATTAGGGAGTGCATGGAAGAACAACGAGGAAGGGAGGCAAATGTATAAGGTGTATAGAAACTGGGGAAGAATTAGGATGGAGAAGCGAAGACCTAAGAGAAAGAAAAAGAAAGAAATAGGGACGTACAACAAAGACTGTAATTTTCTTATTTGAATTTATGTCCTGGAGCAACATAATTGTGCCAAAGAACTAGATTACATGTGTAAGGAAAGGAGAGGACAAAAGAACACTCTCTCATCCACTTGTTCCTCGGTCACATTAGCTGCTTTGAATAAAGAAGAACAACACTAACGATATGTGTAATATGAAGCTATGATATTGAAATTTACACCGTGAAGAAGGAATGGAAACTACGATGTCTAAATAATAAGATAACTCTATAAAGAAATAATGAGAAAGTGAGCTATGAGGAAGAAAAATGTGAAAGGGTATGGGGAGAGGAGTTAAATATCTATCGCTGTGAAGTATTTGAGGGCGTGATGGTTGTGTGGTGTCGATGACGGCAGGATTAGAGATATCTGTGGCTGTGGTAAGAGGTGGTAAAATTATCAGTGTGTGGTGAGGTTGTGGTGGTGGTGGTTTAGTCAGCTGGCTGCGATGGTGGAAGCTTCAGTGTTTGGCTGACTGTGGTTGTGGTGGTAGCAGTAAAGTCAGGCGGCTGTAGTGGAGGAATTTCCAGTGTATGGTTAACTGTGGTTGCGGCAGAAGTGATAAAGTTACGTGGCTGTGGAAGTGGAAGCTTCAGTGTGTGGCAGACTGTGGTTGTGGTGGAGGTGGAGTGAGTATGAATGGTTTTGGTGAATGTAGGAAGGGTTTGTGATGTGGACTAAATGAATGAATGTTAAGTAACTCTCTGAATTATATAATTGATGGGGCTTTGATTTAACCGCAGTCCTTCGCCTCTACTCAATCCACTTTCCATCAGACACTCTTCCAAATTAGAGTGTAATCCTTCACCATATCTCCATCCACCTACCAGCATAAACAGCCTGGGGCAACAGTCAGATACACCTGAAAATATCATGACACCTGTAAAACATACCCTGGTTCTTGTCTCACACTGTATATGCACTTCAACCTTTTTACTCATGTCGGCAACTCTCTTCCTTTACAGAACAAAACAGACTTTCCATGTTTTCCTTTCGTACTAATTTTATCATGGCAGATTTTAGGTACTACATGATTATCCTCACTTTTTCCTGCCGTATTTTTCTTCAGACAGAGTAGATACCACAGTTATAAACCAGTGTGCCAAATGAATAATAGTTTGCTAACTAGTATCTTTTTTTCTTTTTGTCAAACGCTCGACCTCCCATCCACTTCACTATCAAGCACTGATCCGATAGATTAACAAAAAACACCTCACAGTAGATCTGATAATACAGTAATTAACCCTGTATGCAAATTTCCTTACAAATAATACCGTATACATTGAATTCATTTAAATATATTTAGACCGTACGAATATGCAAGTAAAACTATTAAATGTCAAGGGTTTATTCAATGTGGCAGGAACACCGACTTCGCCTCATTACACAACAGGAGAAATTCAACAGTAAATTCTCCTTGCAAACCCCTCCCCCTTAAACACACGCATACAAAGCAACAGGACACGAACAATGCAGTGAACAATATAACAAGACAACGCAACACAACATCACACACACACACACACACACACACACACACACACACACACATTACAATGTTCCTTGAGTGACTTTCTCTTACCCTCAAATACACGGCCGAGATCATTCGACAGGATAACTTAGGAGTCACATTTTGAACCAAACACAGACAAAATTTTCAATCCCTGGGTAACTTGTATATCCTTGTATTTACTTTCTAAATTCTTTTCCTGCCCGTACTGCTGTGCCGGGACAGTGACGTGCGGCTCGTTAAGTTTATTTGCCCAACTTTTCCGGCTGTTTCAGTGGCACTGTGCCTTGCGGTGTGTGGAAGGGGCGATTACCAAAACCAAAATACCAAATACCAAAACCACTGAGCACAGGCGGGTCAGAGGACAGGTATTTTGTTCTCAGGTGCTGGAGAGGGACGAACCACCTGCTCTAGACAAATAGCGTATATAAGCTGTGGGATTATCTATCAAAGTTGTAACCTCCGCCCTCAGCCATAGTAAATAGGCAGGGTAGAAAAGTATAGTATTATATCGAATCCTTCATTAGTGCACCTAAACCAGTACTTCTTGATAGTCGGCTATGTTTCTATTTAACTACTTGAGTCTGAAAGGTTTTACAAAACCTTACAAAAACACAGACGGTTGCCTGAACAACACACTAAGCACAGAGTCGTTCTTGAGGAATTATCATCCAATAATTTTTAGTATAATATTCTGAACCAATCCAGGCTAAATACTCGGCTTAGGGAACTCTGTATTCCTCGATTCATCATTTTATGGAATGGTGTTGCATTTCCTTAATTAATCCTATTTATGACCTACAATTTTCTTCAACTTAAGAGCACCACGATTCGTCACAGGTCAGTACTCTCACGGTTATGTTTTCTGATAAGTAATTATCCAGATTTTGTGGCTACTTAGCAAAATCATGACATCCAAAGTCCACCATTAAGGTTCAGAGTTTCTGTACGTATTTCTGTTTTATAAAGCCAGCTAAAAGAAATATGGATACTTGCACGGTACAATTTTTAAAGTTCTGGTGACGTCCGTGTTTATGTGAGGCTCTTGTTACCTGCGTCTATCTCCCCCCCAACCCTCACTACACAGTCCCTCCTCGTGTACACCAGGCCAATTACACTGCTGACTGATACCATCCCGTGTTGTTGATGTTGGTGTGGCTGAGGTGACAGCAAGGTGGTGTCAGGCTAGTTCTCCTCCTTAACACACATACACGAAAAACAGATAACACATATTAGGGTTCAGTGGAAGGTGTGTGTGTGTGTGTGTGTGTGTGTGTGTGTGTGTGTGTGTGTGTGTGTGTGTGTGTTTATATACCCCTCCATCACACCCTCTCATTCTCCCATACCCTGCCATTGTCTTCACATCAAAGTTCTACAGGTGATATTACATCCAATTTGCAGGCTGCTGACGTTGCAACCTCGTAGTTAAGTTGTCGGTGGAAGTACATAATGTTAGCTTATCCCCGCCACCTGGTCATTGGTGGCAGTTTATTAAATCTCCCACGTATTTTGGCCGCCATAAGCATATTAGGTGAGCCAGGCGAGCACAGTAGTTATGTCCACCTCATATGGTGCCAGCTGCAAAAACAAACATTGCAGGTGTGTAAAGACTGTTGCGATACTTGATCCAGGCCTGGGAAGTATCTTTGTTTATAGCTGTCTGATATCGGTGGAATACAAACTTAAGATATGAGCAGTATCTACATAAATATATACCTAAACATCAGCACAATCTTTGCAATCTAACTGTAAGGCAGTAAGACACTGAAATAATAATCCCCAAAATATGCAACATATGACCAAAAAATCTGTATTTCTTGAAATGCGTGCAGTATTAACTAAGAAACTGCCTCTTGAAACTTTACCACAAAGGCAAAATATAAGAAACCGCCTCTTGAAACTTTTCCACAGAGACAAAATTGCCTTAATATTCTGGTCAAACAACAGCACTAGGTATTAACAACACTTAAACGCAATGCTTTCTGTGCAGCCTCTGTATTTCTACAATGGTTTTCTGGGCTTATTCCCTGTACAAAAATCGCTTGCCCAACATGTGCTATGCATGCTCTAAATTATTAAACTTTCCCTTATAGTTTTGCTTCGGATAATTTTTCAAAAACAAGTACCGGTATTATTGTCAGGGAATCTTGCTCACCTTCTACATTTATTCGTGTTGGGCTCTTCTGGTTGCTGCTTCCGGGTTTCCATCATTTATTTTTATATTCATTAGAGTTCTGTTTATTCTCTCTTAACAAAACCTTCAGTAATAATAAAATCATCACGTGTCCAACGCATGAGACAATCCTGGTCCCGTATCCTCGCTGGGTTAGGAGGCTCCCTAGCACCTCTTCCTTCACGATTTATTCTCCTGACTACCTATTAATATCCACCTTTTTTGCTCCTTATATCGTATCTTTTTAATGTCGACACTGATTGTATGAATAACAGACACGAAGATACTAACAGAGCAGAATAAAAAATAACCAGTGCGCAAGAAAATACCGCCTCAGGAAACTTTAACGCGATCTCTTCTTCACTTAGTAACAGGTGACGAATTAGAGAAGCTTTGAAGGACCAACACTAGATTAAGATGGAAGTGAAGAAGACAGAGGGACGGGCAGAATTTTATGTGCTGAGGCTGATAAGAGATGAGGTGAAAGTGTGAATGTTTGAGAGAGAGAGAGAGAGAGAGAGAGAGAATGTGTGTGTGTGTGTGTGTGTGTGTGTGTGTGTGTGTGTGTGTGTGTGTGTGTGTGTGTGTGTGTGTGTGTGTGTGTGTGTGTGTGTGTGTGTGTGTGTGTGTGTGTGTGTGTGTGTGTGTGTGTGTGTGCGTGCGTGCGCGCGCGCGCGATCTTGCGAGCTTAGGCAACCACATACGGATATAAGGGCTGTCAACTCTGTCTGTCTGTCTGTCTCTCTAAGGAGGGACTGGTGGATGGGGGTATTTCTCTCACTCCTCTTCTCCAAGAAAGCATCCACTACACTCACATCCTACACTGTAACAGAGCCGTGTAGATCATCTTTCCACCTGCTGCTGTTTGTTTCCCTTCTTGCTCCTTCTATACGTCTTCTCTTTCCGTCCCTGGGTTGTCACTCTGTCGCCTTAGATGCCTATTTGTTGTTTGCTGCACGCGAGACATAAAGCTGTTCATGCCCACTGACTGGTTCTTCGTAAAGGAGCTTAAGTGCCATTCTGTATAATCTAGGCGTTGCTCAGTAAAGAATCTTATGAGCCACTGCGTATAACCTCAGTGTTCTTAATTGTGTTTATATCACGTCCTAACCGAGAAATAGCGAGGCTGTTAAGAGTGGTAAAGAACATAACTGACACTAGCGGCCTGACTGTGTGTGGACATATCGAGAATTAATGAGTGTTTACACAAGGCTGATCGGTGGCTGTCAGACTCACTGCTGATGCTGGCAGTGACAACACCAAGTCACTGTCAGTTTGGTACTTCTCGCTGCGCCGTGTCGCCAATATGGAAAGGCTGTGAGGGGGTCGTCTACTTTGCCACACACACACACCATCATAACGAGGTAGGGGCATCATTCACGTCTACTTGGCAGGTTTCAACACATAAGACGAGTCGAGAGTATGATGTACTTGGTCGACTACCTGCCTATACCAACACCAACTGCAGCACCAGCTCTGAAGAACAACAGCTGCTGTTAGTATGGGGCTTGTTTTGTTTAGTAATGACATGATACGGTTTCATTTGGTTGTTTCCTCTCCATCATGGCCTCTACCTCCCACCCCTCCCCTCGACACACACACACACACACACACACACACAACACACACAGTAAAGCAGCAAGTTCAGAAGCACAAGGTAGATGTGTGATCACATGGGGCTTAGCTGAAGTGAGGCCCCAGGAGTGTGAAAATCGACAGGGCGCTGCTACAGATACCACTGCATCTAAAACAAACATAGTTTTAAAGGAGTTAATGATTACTTTCTAACCTCACATCAAGAGGTTTCCCGATCACGTAAGGTAAATGTTGAAAATTGGTACAAGGTGGCCACGGTGTCTCTCCATCACCGTGAAAAACTGGACCAATAAGTTTGCCATTATATGGACATTTTTTTTTTTCCCGACTCTGGCCATAGGCTTTACAACCCATTCCCTGAGGTTCAGCAGTGCTCTTACGTACCATACATCTCCATATGTCACCACTTAGGCGCTAACATCCACCGTCCATACTGAATGCAAGACTGGTGAACTGGAATTAGCGTGGGCGTGTTTACATGTCGGCGGGTCTATAGTATATCAGTAACGTCTACTTTTAATGAAATTACTATCTTTTACACTGTTCCCAGCCCAAGCCAGGAATCGAGCCCGTGTCCATTGGGACAGCACACCACCTATCTGCCGACTCGTCCACCACCTCCTTATACATAAAATTTTCATAAGTTTGCCATCCTCCCCTTAAAGCTTCCCACTCCCTCTCTGTTTCCACCCACCTTTTCACAAGCCACCCTCTGCCTCTCCCTCCCACCCACGATGTTTTCATCTACTTTTCATTCGCCACCAACCCCCCGTCAACCCCACGTCCTGGCTCTCCCTGTCCCCTTCTTTTCCACGCAGCATCCTCACACGTCGCTAACCAATCCGGCTCCCCATGAGTAATTCTGTATCTAGCGATGGGGAACAAAAAATTATGCTAAATGGTACTTTATAAGGGCGCACTAATGTAACCCAACTTGTGACAGCGAGTGTGCTACTCCGTCAACACCAAGGGGTCAACACTACACTCGTTTTACTCTAACTTGGCCTAAAACTGCTATTTTCCCATCCTCAATGCAAAACTGTAACAAAAGATTAACAGCAGAAAACGAATTACTCGTATGATGCTATTCACGAAGATGTGCTTTGGAAAGGCCGTAGACGCATTGAAATGTCTCTTTCTGCCACTGAGTTACGTAATGTAAGCTGCCAAAGGATGAAAATCTGGTCCATGTTAATGTGAAACAACTATGATGACACCATCACCCATATTAGCACACTTACCTCTTGGTACGTCTAAATCGTTTTCGTCACGAAGAATGTCGGTAAGTTGTTTTTTATCTATCTCTTATCAGCATCTCAGCAAGTCCATCCAGCTTTCACTATTATCATACGCGTTCACCAGCCAGTGCCTTTCCCGTTACTCCTACACTGGGACTCCTCCTCCTTTTACCATCGGCCGTAAAACAAGGTTATTAACTTCAAGATAACATCAGGATGAACACACAAATATACTGACAGAAGCAAGACAAGACAGAAGGACTATAAGACCAAGAAAAGGCAATAAAGATTGAAAAAGAAGCGAAGAAAAGAGTGGATGATAAGTACAAAAGAATGATCATGTGAAGGAATGCTGAATCGCGCTCTAAGGCCGAAGGGAAAACTAAACTTCAATCCTATTAAAGTGCTTTCCCTTTGGCCTTCTGACGCGATTCAGTGTTGCATCCCCTGGACGCCATCACTTGATCAACACAAAATGATGGTAGACAGTAGCAAAGTGGTCAGTATTAAAAATTTCCACAAAGAATGATGGCAGTACGTACGGTAACATTTTGACAATGTTGGAAATTTGAACAAAAAATGAAGGTACCAAGTAACATTAAAATAATTTAAAGAAATTTCCACAGAAAATGATGGCAATATGGCGTACCAAATCCATTTTTTTTTTTCCACAAAAAAATGATGGTAGCATGTAACACCAAATCAATGTAATCTCTAACAATGGCATGCAAGTACGTAAAGAATTATGGAGTGTTCCATGCTGGATATGAATTTTGGATGCTGCAGTTGTTTTGGGAAAGTATAGCATGTTTGGATGACTCAAAAGCATTCGGGGGCCGAATGCTAATCGCCCGACAAAGTATATTGTTGGATAAGGCAAGTTACCTTCAAAACAATTTTAAAGAAAAATCGAAATACCCTACGAAATAATCACCGCGTTTCGAAAAAAGCGACAAAAATGATGGTCCAATTATACAGTACAGCATTTATTTTCAAGATATTTCAAGTGAATCTAGTAACTGTAGTAAATGAATCGGCCGCGATTTAAAAAATAAAAATATGATACTATGATATAGTACGTACTTTCAAGATACTTCAGGTGAATCACGTTAATGCAGAATGTGAATCGCGGCCTTCGACGAAGAAAGATGGTCTTATGGTACCGGTATTTATTTTCTAGATACCGTACTTTAAGTGTATCCTGTGACTGCAGTAAGGGAATCACAGCGCCGAAGTTATAAATGTCCCTCTTACCTCAGTTAACTTCTTTTATTTAGCTATCTCCAGACTTGAAGGGATAATGCTGACATGTTAATCCACCAGTTCGAAGTCTCCCCTAAGCTGAACAGTTTGCCTACAGATAGCATAACAAGCAAAAGCTGACGCCAATCAGTGTGTGTTTAAGACAGACTGGTGGCTCTGATAACCAGGCCGGTATAAAAGTACTTCCATGTGTACACCCACACACACCCACACAGGCCTCGTGGGTATAAGAACAGGTTAGGACTGTCCTTTGTCAGGCTGGAGGCACTAAATGTCACCTCGTGCAGTTATCGATGAACACCAAAGCCGAGTGATGTAAGAGGGAACTAAGCTTCTGTCACTCTTGCTGTGGCAATAATGCTGCTTGCGTCATTAAACGGCTTGGTGTGTTTGTCCTCTCTCTCTCTCTCTCTCTCCGTGTGTGTGTGTGTGTGTGTGTGTGTGTGTGTAAAGTAAGGTCAAGGTCGATAATAAACAGTTCTCTTACCCCACGCTTTACGAGGTGTCTCATCAGTGTTTATAGATATGATGCAAATACACTTCGTGTCGTAATTCACGCGATTGGTGAAAGACAGAGAGCTATATAGATGATGTTTATTGACCACAAATTTACAATACTGCAGAACATAAAACTGGGCAGAAAATAACATCTTACCTGCGGTGGAGTTAATATCTCGCTTTATTACCTGTATCTGCCTTATCATCTCACCATTAAGAGCCATGACCATTTCTGTCTCGTGCTAAACACTACACAAACTCACTCCAGTATATCATGTCTTCATACCAACTTCCATATCTGTCTCACACTCCCTAAAGCATTAATTCTGAAGAACTGAACATACACTACTGTCACTTGAAGCTTTTAGTGTATTATTAAATGGTTTTCCAATCCGTTTTTTCCTTCTTTGCTCGAACAACGAATAGTCACTCTGATGGACGGTGTACTTTCAGCTACCATTAGCCTCACTTGCACAGCAGCATTTGCAAAGTTCTAAGAATTACAATAAAACAGACGTATAAAAATCTTGATTACGCCTATATGAGTGACAGTACTTTACCATTTTTACTTTAACCTGGCCTAAATTTGCACTCTCTCCGTCTTCACTGCTGACTTGTAGCAAAAGAAAAACACTAAAATATGGCGTTAGTCACGAAGAAGCGCGATGAAATGGGTGTTAGGCCGTAACAATGTCTTTTTCTGCCACTGAGCTGTGTGAAACAAGCTGCCAAGTTAAGATGAAAAGAGTATGGATGATGCCTTCTGGATAATCTGAATGTGAATAACCAGGTATTCAAATAACCAAGGCCCGTATTCATGTTAATTAAGGAAGCTCCCTAACGCCTCTTCCTAAACGATTTACTCAGCTCATTACACCGTGCCATCCTCAGTCATTCCAGTACCACTATACCTAAATAAAGTACAAAACAATGTTAACCAGTCGTATCCAAACATAAATATGTAAGGAAGAGGTGTTAGGGAGCTTCCTTAACCGTCAAGAATACGACCACAAGACTTTAAAAAAATAAATCAGAGATGGATAAGGCAGAGAAGCGCTAAACAGGTCACGATGACTATTGCGTGTCTATAAAAAGTAATGAATTCTTCTCTACAACCAGTGTCTGGATGAAGAGGTACTCTGATGACCAGGTGCACGGAACTGAAATATAACTGTGACAAGGAACAATATGCAAAGGAAAAAGAAAAAAAAAAAAGTGATACAGAAAAAATTAAGGTACAGTTCTGACAGTGAGAGAGGCCATTATACTGGGAAACTCTCTCTCTCTCTCTCTCTCTCTCTCTCTCTCTCTCTCTCTCTCTCCACATGACCCTGAGGAGGCCAGCACGTGCCATTGTCAACTCAAGGGTCATGTGGCAGAGAGGCGTGAGGACAGAGAAGTTAACGTTTACTAATGGTGTGTGTGTGTGTGTGTGTGTGTGTGTGTGTGTGTGTGTGTGTGTGTGTGTGGTGAGTTCGAGTCATTCGATATTTATTGCATGCTACCACAGACTTCGTGGACTAAATATAAATCATATACTATTTACAGTAAAGTATCTATTTCTCTTCTGTTTGACACCTCATTCTGACCTTGTCAAAAAGATACCTTACGATTTTTCTTACTTTAGCAATGACTCTTATTCAATATCACATTAACTTCTTTCCGATTTTACAAACATCTGACGAAATGCTACTGACAATACCTTCCTAAAGCTATTCTAAATGTAGACTGGCAATGTAATAATATGTGGCTGTCGTGTGTTACTTAAGATCAATTGATGACGTCAATGATTTGCTGGTTGGGAATCCGTCCACTGTCACCTTCATCACCCTCAGACGATCCCGCCTCATCTTAAAGTCGGCCACCGATCAATAGGTTCTCTGCCTACCTCTCTCGCTCTATCTGTCAGCCTTCAACTGTTTACCACACTCCATCTTTGTACTGTTCCCCGACACTTTTATCACATTCAAACGATCCTGTCCAACCTCAAAGTCGGTCGCCGATCAAGCTACTTCTATATCCATCTCTGTCAGACCCCACCTGGTTCTCTGCCTACCACTTACCACACTCCGTCTTTTTGCTGTTCCCCGCCACTTCTCTCACACTCAGACGACCCCACCTTATTTCAAAGTCGGATAACAATCAGGGCGCAAGTGATGGTGAAGAGTGAGAGTGCAGTGACTGCTGTCGTATCAATGTTTGCTTTTTAGAGGATGATTTTAGCATACACTTTACTCGGAAACTATATAACATGTTTATTGGGCAAGTATGCATAGGGATATGTAGTGCGACTGGGTGGACTGGGGAGTTCCGGAGTCCGAAAGGAAACGGGGGAGCATAACATCATAGGCCTCAGTACTCTTCCTACTTCCCGCACTCTACCTGGGGATGCACAGACCTTCCCCCCCCCCCTAGACCTTCTGTAGTAGCTATTACCATCAACATCCACACCCGCACCCACACCAGGTAACACATTATAAATGAGAAGACCTCGTTAGCCAGGTCTTACAAATCTGCAATCAACTGCCTCTCGTAACTACAGATTTGCTTTTGTAGGAAGAACAAGACACACAGGAAATTTCTGTATTTTTTCCTCGTCGTTCCTGCAGTAATAAGTGTTATTACAGAGCTCAACTAAAGTTTGTTTGCGGATCCATGTCGTGATTTTTCTGTGCAGTTCGCTTAACCTCATCCAACTTCACTCACCGTGGTACTTCAACACCACATCCCAACCACCTCCTAACCCTCACCTACCGTGCACTCCCCAGCACCAAACCCCGACCGTCTCCTGCCCTGTACTTCAACCCCGACGTCACACCTCGGCCACCTCCTCTCCATCACTCGCCCTGCCTCTCCCACACACCACATTCCAACCAACTCCAACCCCTAACCCACCTTACCCTCCCCCCAACACCACACCATAACCACCTCCCCCTCTCACCTCCCTCTCCCCAACCCCAATACCACACCTCAACTACCTCGACCCTCTCACTTACCTTATCCTCCCCCTAACACCACATCCCAACCACCCTCTCCCTTGAACTCACCCTAGCCCCAACACACACCCCAGCCATGTTCTTCCCCTCAACAACCACACTACCGATCCACACGCACACAACCACCTCCCAGACAGTGAATAAATTGACCACCACTGGCAGCCAATCAAAGGGTCAAGTTAAAGCAGTTACTTTACACCTTATACATATTTTCTTCATATCCACCCCTATGTTCAGGTCTTAACTCCTCAGGTCCACTCCATCTCATCCTTGTGTACCACCGAACTTTTACAACCCTCACATCCTCTACATTACTCTACTCCACCCAATGCCCATCATTTATCCATGCTTCTCCCATCTTTCTCAAATCAAACCCTACAGGAATCTCTTCACATCTATCTCTAACACCCTTCGTATCCCTCTTCAGCTCCATACAAGTACAGCGCGTTTCTACTGCTCATCTCCAACCCATTTTCATTTTAGCAGATGGCCAAGTGTAGTAAGACTGGAGGGTTGACTTCATCAGTAACCAAGGAGAATCATTCCTGCCTTATAACCAGGGCTTCCATGCAATCACCACTGAGTATTTGAATTGTGGGAATGACTCAATTTCCTCAGATGAAAACAAACCAGCTATACCTCATCCCCTTTCACATCTCCGCTTCCTAACCCTCCCTCACCCCCACCAGATCACTCTCTCACCCCTTTCCATATTGATTCCATAACATTATCCATATACTTCCACCAGTATTTAGATAAGGGAGCATACCTAGTAACCAGAGTCCGTTAGTCAATCACTAACGATTTTCGACGGTAGACATGTGCCATATTTCGAGTGGCTAAACCCTTATTTTCCGTTGTTATATGCCCTGAACCTCCCTCGTCTATTACTTTTACATCGTTCTTCCCCTCTCAAAGGACAATATTCCATTCCCTTCTCTTCCTTTTCATGAACCACCTCAAATTTATACTGCACCTCTTCCTTTTTCTTATCACCTCCCCATTAGAAAATCTCGTCCCTCTCTTGTCTCTCATGATCCACCTTAACTATATTACTGCTACTCATCATCTTTATTTTATCGCCCCCTACACACCATCAATATACAGTTATCTATTACTGCCTCGTCAGCACCGTCAGCAGCCCCAGCACGCTGAATTTAAGATGAAACAACAGAATTACTCGCAATCGCTGTTTCAGTCAAGATATTCTGACTGAATTGGAAGATTAATTTCACGCTTGTTTTATTAGACCACGGGTGACCTGAAGCCAAGTGCCATTCCCTCACTTTATGATACTAGTTTAAGGTTATATTCCAGCAGTATATTATGGCATTTTTAAGACAGTGCCGTACGCTTAAAACCTGACACTACAAACTGGAATGCAGACTATGAATTTTTTATGATGATTTTTTAAGTGTCTGATGATGATGAACGTATCTGGCCTTCCTATAAGGTTGCTAGCCGCGTTCTGTAATACAGGATGCAGGCTGACCATACCCAATAACCACGGGTGTTCCATAAATGACCTTCAGTAATGAGGGGTTCCCATTCCACTTTACGAGTTATAGACCTGTAGAAAGAGACTGTCCTAAGTTTGATCTTGTATCAGCTTGGGAGGTCTTATTTCCGTGCTAGTAATGCGGAGTGTGGGTTAGAAATAAATTATTCTCCAGTGGTGCCTTTACCGGGTGTAATATAACCACAAATTCGTTCCCCTGGTGTGTTAGCAAGTCACATCTTCAGGGGCACATCTCATCGTTGTTACATAACTTCGCTACCCAAAACTTTCCGAGACATTTTGACACCACCAACAACCACGATATAAAGACGAAGAGAGCGGTAGATGCACGGTGGACATTACTGGAAGCAAGAGCTTGCTGTGACGTCACGCTGTACAGTAAACATCCGAGGTTGTGTTGGTGTGCCACGTGTGATCGACCTGTGTTTTGGCTTTAAACTTGTTATTCATCTGAATTAATTATCAGCTGCCTTCTTTGTGCAGTGCATGAATAACCTGGAGACTGTAATAAGCTATGGGAAAACCTAGAGTTTGTGCTGTGTACCGTTGTACGCCTGTCAAGAACAGTGACTTAAAGTACCACAAATTCCCCAGAAATGATAATTTAGCAAAGGTGTGGCTGCATAAGTGCCGTAGGCTGGACGAAGTTAATGTTAAAACAGCAGTCATTTGCCAGAAACATTTCAGTTCAGCACAAACATTTAGAAAGTTGAAATACGAGCTGTTGGGGTATAACATTCCACGGAATTTAAGAAATTCAAAAGAAGACGCTGTGCCGGATCAACATCTGCCACTACCAAGACACCAGGATGGAGTTGATCATGCAGCTTACAAAGGTAAGAGAGTGAATCTGAGTAAGTGTGTAGTAAAAGGAATTTAAAAGTAAATGTACGTAAAAGCAAAATGTTGGTGTTTGAAAAGAAGGAGTATGGTACTTCATTTTAAGACATTACAGTATAGATTAGAGAAAAAAAAATGAAATGCAATATTAACTTGGGTGGAGAAAGGCTAGAGGATTTGGATTAAAAGGAATACAGTACTTAAAGGTTGTTTGGGCACTTGCAGAGCACGGAAGATGCTAGAGTAGCCTACCTGGAAGTGTCAGAGTGAGGTAGAAGGTAGGTAGGGAGATCATTATTAATTTCAGATTTTGGAGTGGCATTTTAGTAAAAGAAGTAATTTGTATGTACCCAAAAGTTGTGAGATATAGCCTAGTAAAGAAGACATGAACAGAAAAATAATGGGAAAAAATGGAAGACTGAATTATGAACCTTTGCCCTGAGTTTCTCTTGACCTGTTAAGCTAACGTGGGTAGACTTCTCTCCAGCCCAGTCCAGTAGAACCCATGGTTGATAGCATAACAATAACATTATTATTATTAAGGATTATTAAGGTTGAGATAAAACCACTACCACGATTGTTCTAGCAAGCCTATCATGTTGACATAGAGCCACTACCGCGATTGTCCTATCAGGTTGACATAGAGCCACTACCACGATTGTTCTAGCAAGCCTATCAGGTTGACATAGAGCCACTACCGCGACTGTTCTAGCAAGCCTATCAGGTTGACATAGAGCCACTACCACGACTGTTCTAGCAAGCCTATCAGGTTGACATAAAGCCACTACCACGATTGTTCTACCAAGCCTATCAGGTTGACATAGAGCCACTACCGCGATTGTTCTAGCAAGCCTATCAGGTTGACGTAGAGCCACTACCGCGATTGTTCTAGCAAGCCTATCAGGTTGACGTAGAGCCACTACCACGATTGTTCTAGCAAGCCTATCAGGTTGGCATAGAGCCACTACCACGATTGTTCTAGCAAGCCTATCAGGTTGACATAGAGCCACTACCACGATTGTTCTAGCAAGCCTATCAGGTTGACATAGAGCCACTACCACGATTGTTCTAGCAAGCCTATCAGGTTGACATAGAGCCACTACCACGATTGTTCTAGCAAGCCTATCAGGTTGACATAGAGCCACTACCACGATTGTTCTAGCTAGCCTATCTGTCAGCTGACACTGTCTTTAATATTTCCTTAGAAATCCAATATGTGCCGGTATGAAATATCGAAATTACGTAATTACTTTAATAAGTCACTATATTTCTTTAACTGCTGCGTACCTACTAACTTATGATGAGAAGGACGTTTTATTTATTTACTTTTTTTTTTTATTGGGTCTGCAGACTACAGAACACCGAGGTGGTAACTTGTAACGTGACGTCACAACCCGTCAATGTTTTGAGTGTTTCAGAAGACTTTCCGATAGGGTGATGATTTTAGGGCTCCTGTGCGTCTACCTCTCTCTTCGTACATCGTGCCACCAACACATAATAACACCACAGATGAAACACAGAGAATCCCAGTAATCAAATATTTCCACGGCGTTTTGACCACATCACCAACACTCAATGGCACCACACAGCTAGCACAGGTCCCACGGCGGAGAGGAAAAAGATGTAAATACTGCAAATGAGGAGCACACTAGACGAGGAAGGCAGATGAAATGAAAGCAAGAAGGTCCTAGAAACTGTCCCTCCCAGGTAACACCATTAGTCGGAGAAATGTTGATGAAGGGAGGGATGGAGGTCTGATACCCGGCTGTCTTTTAGTACTTTCATTAAGGCTTGCCATATTACAGGATGACTAACCTGATGGTTTTTATATCTGAAAAACTGCGTGCCAGAGTACTACTGTCCCTCCTTAACCAATAAGCTGTGTTCACAAGTTTCCAGGTTTTACTGAGAATTGACTGATATTCCATGCATTTTTACTTAACTCATTTGTCTTTTGCCGTTTTCTCTTGCCACTCAATATTCGTTAATAAGAAGTTCAGCGATGATACCAAGATACTTCTATATACTGAAGCATTTAAACAGCAGACTCTTTCAGATCACAGATTCACCACTAGACCCTCATGGATCTCGTTCCTCCTCCATGACCTCACCACATAGCGTTTGGGACCACTAATCTTTGAGAGAAGGGGAACTAAACATGTGGTGAATGAGAAAAAATATTAGGAATTGTGGCTACAAACCCAGTCTTTACTCTCAACGATTTTTCGTAGCATGCTACCCTTATAGCCATCCATCACCAAAACAAACAGGACCTTCACTACAGCTGCAGGTGGGGTGAGGCCAGGGTGCTGATGTTTACACTGGTGGGTGGGTCCTGCTGTCTCATGGGGCATAGCAAATTGGGCAATGGCGCCTACACGAATTATAAATTATTTCAGACCCAGAAATCCCTACTCCCTTCTCTATTAGCCTTCTTTCGGAAACAACTTGTTTGTTTTTATCTGGGCACCTCCTGACCCTCGACTTACTCTCATGACGGGTGGCTATGGCGATGGCGGAGCTGGCCAGGACAGGGGGTGTTTAGCAGAACATTAGCGGGATATCGCTCACCAAATACTGGGGTTGGGAGGGCGGGCTGCAGGCGGGTCTGAGGTACTGAGTTATGGTCGCGTTACATCCTAGACCACCAATTGACCACATACCAAACCCTCCATTTATCTGTTTATCTATATATTGCCAGACGCTATAAGTTATGCTATGCCCACATTACAACTCAAACCATCCATTATACACACATTAAACTGTTGGCTTATCTCTGTCTGTTTCCTGCCAGACGTTCAGTTCAAAGACTTCAATCAAGGTGGCCGCTACAAAAACTCTTTTATGCCACTCTTACACAACTCATCGCCACTCTCTCCCATCAATCTAAGCCGCCCTCCTCCATGTACTCCTTATAAAGACGGATATTCTTTACCACACGAGTAGCCATGTTTCAGCGCACAGTGAACCCAGCACCACATTATGGGCTTAAGGTTAGCTTAAGCGATTTTATCTGGGTAATCCAACAGTAACATGTTCATCCCAAGGTGGAAGATTTAGGGCCCCACAGCAGGTGAAGGTCGGCCTGTCTTCCTCAATGTTTAGGTAACGCCAATGTTACCACTATATTTACAAATGCTCTGCTGACTGTATTCTATATATAAGTAATTCTGATACATATGCACTGGCAACGTATCTCGTGATGATATAAAAACACCTATCCTGTGATGAAATGAATAATACGTATTCTGCGATTAAAAAAAAAAAAATAGCGTGAAAAAAAAATTATCCTGTGATTAAAAACACTATACAGTAAGCATCATGTGATGAAGTAAAATATGTATCCTGTGAAAAAAAAAAAAAAAAAAAAAGTATCCCGTGATGAAAAAAAAAATCCTGTGATGAAATAAAAACATCTCGACGCATAAACGTTTCTCGTAACGTTCCTCGAAATGGATTTACTAAGGTATTATACTGATTATACCTGCCTGTTTTATTGAGGCAGGATTTATTCCAATTCCCTACAGAGGAAAAAAAAATAATGATATAAGCATGAGGGAGACGACATAATAAACAGTATGCAGTTCAAAATAATAATTCCAATATTAGCTATAAATCTCCCAATCAAAACACTATCCATAATACCTCCACACCCACAGCTACACCCACAACCACACCCACCCATTGCCATACACTTAGTACCATACCAACACCCACCCATTTACCCACACCCACACACCCAGTCACACCCACAGCCACACTCTCACTTCCACCCACCAACTACACCAACAGGTATATCGACTGCCACAGCCACACCCTCACACCCACCAACCTATCCATACCAACACCCTTACACCGATCCACCTACTCGTACTTACACACCCACACACCTACACTTCTACTGCTACACACACACACACACACACACACACACACACACACCAACCTACTTACCCACCCCAACATACATATGCAATGACCTACCACAGATAGCACAAAGGTCTATACTAATGATAAAAAATTGCTCCCATATTCACACCGACATTTTACCGTGTTACAACCACCTGATAAGCCTGTACTTGCACCACATATAAATTAGCTCATTACACCTCACCGCCAGGAATGGTGGGCCGGGAGGGAAGAAAGGAGGGAAGAATGGAGAGCTAAGAGGAATAGATGGAAGGAGAGTGTGGGAGGAAGGTCTACGGAGAGCAAGATAGGAAAGGTGGGAGGAAATTGGGACAGGAATGGAGAGATGGAAAGGGAGGCTTGAGAGAGAGAGAGAGAGAGAGAGAGAGGAGATTATGACAGCAATAGAGACTGGGAAAGGGAAGGAGTGAGACATGGTGGGCGGGCATGGGCTGAGAGTAGGAAGGAGGGAGGTTATTGGGGGTGTTGATAAGACTGGACAAATGGTATTAATTAACCAATGTCCCACCCACCCACTACGCCATACATAACGAGCTACACCCAACCACGAGCCAGCCGGGCCTCAATACCGCCTCATTACTCAAGTTAGCAGCGCCTTCCAGTAGTGAAAGGGCATAAGTGGGGGTGTGAGAGTGTAACGAGTATTTACGAGGTGGGACAATCAGGGCAGCCCCAGCATAGATTACGATTACGATAAGTGGCGATTAACATCTTTACGAGATCAGTTAAGTCCCTCCGCCATTAAATATCACGTGGTTGAACGAGGTGGAAAATGGGGGTAAATGAGGGAGGCTTCAAATTGTGAGAGGGGATAGTGGAAGGGCGGTGTGGTATGGCAATTTGTGTGGTGTGGTGTGGGAAGATGCTGTCGTGTGATGTGATGTGATGTGATGTGATGTGATGTGGTGTGGTGTGGTGTGGCAGCTTCCTAAATTCAACAATGCATGGCGGTGTTGTTTGAGGAAGTGATGGATAATACGCGTGCCATTATCGGTGAACGGCTGCTCATTTGTTACGACGCAAAGACTAGGGAAGGGTGAGCACATCTTGGCAGCTGCTGGTGGTGCTGAGGGTTGACTGCTTGTGTCATTATCGTTGGCTGCTTATTTGTTATCGATGCAGTAGCTGGGGTAAGTGGGTGTGTCCTGGTAGCTGGTGGTGGTGAGGCCTGACTGCCTGAGAGGAGTGGCAGGTCAGTGACTACAGGACTGAACACGAACTAGAGTTTTATCACTTGTGCTTGCGTCTGAAACACACACACACACACACACACACACACACACATCCACCTCTTATGTTTGCCTATTTTCCCTTCCTCTTCAATAAATGTTGTGTTCCCTTCCTTATTAGACATCCTTATTAGACATTCGCCTTTTTCAGTACTATATCAAAGGGAAAGTTGGAGGCAAACCGATATATCTACGTAGGGTATATCCAAATCTTGCTTAAACTCAATCTAAGTCTACACCTCCAGTACGGTGGCAATTAAGTGTTATATTTTGGCTAATGTTATGATTTAATTCAGCTTGTGGAAACCCCGCCCCCATCACCCATGGAGTCAATATGTAAGGAAAAAATTATACGCTCCAGAATCGTCTAAAATTCACTAAGTCCCCATAATGTTTTAGCTTGTTCAAAAATTTTCATCTCTACATCCTGAAGGCTGATAGAAGAAAAGACTGGTGCTAGTCACGATGAAGTGCAAAGACAAGGATGTTAAATCGTACCATCGTCTTTTTCTGTCAATGAGTTACGTGAAATAAGCAGCAAAAGGACAAAACTCTGGGCCATGCTAGTGTAAAATGCGTATGGTGATTAATGAATGATCCTTTTTTTTACGTTAATTAAATCGCTGAAGAGGGCACGATAACATTAACCCTTAGTTTTAAAAACGCAAAACATTCTTGTGAGAAAAACAGACTGACTCCTCATCTCTGTCCTGAGTCTCGCTGTTAACGTGGATGGCAGTGGTGTTGGCCTGACCGTGTGAAACAATACCCCCTCCCTCACCACTGTTTGCTGACGTAACATACACACAGGCATATGAGGTGTGTGTGTGTGTGTGTGTGTGTGTGTGTGTGTGTGTGTGTGTGTGTGTGTGTGTGTGTGTGTGTGTGTGTGTGTGTGTGTGTGTGTGTGTGTGTGTGTGTGTGTGTGTGTGTGTGTGTGTGTGTGTGTGTGTGTGTGTGTGTGTTCAGACTTTAATTAGGTAAAGACTTTAATTTCCAGTAAAGCTTTCCGGACGCTAGTAAGATGGAGACTCCGTGCGAAAGTGAAACCATAACCCTTTCCACATTCAGTAATAGAGTAATTGGAAAAACCTAAACTGCTCCGGGATTCTATTTAGCCCTTCAATTATAATCAGTGATTGAAGTATGGAAAGCTCCTAAAGATGAGCTTAACAAAATGTGTTAAATGCTTCCATCATTCACACCTGACTGGTACAAAACAAACAGATCCTATCTCAGTTATGTATCGTTCACTATATCTGTCTAGTCATCCTTATTATTACCAGATGTCTTTATCTGTGTGGGACAGCCTTGGCCAAAAGTATCGGGGAAACTTCAACAGTAAATAACACTTTTCCCACAACACATCACCCTCACTTATCTGGCGCGCTCGTGTGTGTGTGTGTGTGTGTGTGTGTGTGTGTGTGGAGGACCGAACTACGTGTGTCCAGCGTTGATACAGATTGACCTTTGGGACTTGATTCCTTCATTCAACCCTCGTGTGTGTGAAGGGCCAGATAAGGCGTGTTGAGCATCGGTACACAATGGCCTAGGCAACAACAATCCTTCTCCCACAATATACCACCTTCCCTCACACCTCGCGTCTGTGGAGGACTGGGCTGGGTGTGTGTGGCGCTGGTACACAGAAATGTATATGATGTTACTAACAAGTGAAACAATGACGACCCCATATTTGCTGACTGCTGATTCTTGCTAGAGTTTGGCCGGGTCTGGTGGCGTGTTGGGGCGGTGTTAAGTCATGAATAATGGCCACACTTGGGCCAAATAATGAGGGTGTTAAGGAGGTAAGATCCGGAATACGTCACTGGATCAGCCAACCGAGTCATGATTCACCAGTAAATCAGATGATTGTGGATCGTGGTTCACATTCAGAAGATTGTGAGAGAGACACGGAAGTAGACAGCATACAATCGCCTCCCTTAACCTAACCAAAGGGTTATTTCAGCCAACCGAGTCATGATTCACCAGTAAATCAGATGATTGTGGATCGTGGTTCACATTCAGAAGATTGTGAGAGAGACACGGAAGTAGACAGCATACAATCGCCTCCCTTAACCTAACCAAAGGGTTATTTTATTTATTTATTTTTTTATTTTTTAGTTTTCCTGCCTCCCTCTCTGTGCTTTCCTCTACCATCCTCCTAACTACACACAGTCTTTCTTCTTGTCTTCAATGCCTTCACCACGTTATAGCAGTGGAGATGTTTACACTCTTGCTGCTGCGGGTTCTACCACACAATATCACCTTGGGACAGTCAGAATTAAATGCAAAACAAGTAAGCCGCGGAAAACAGGTTAAGTAATGGCTGAAAAATGTTTAATTTTGAAAAAAATTTACCAATCAAGCCCCGGGCCCCTACGTTTCTGATAATGCAAAAAACAAAAGATCGTATGATGTTGATGATGAGGTAATAAATTACTTGGTAATATACTGAACAGGCCTGGACTAGTAATAGTTGGTAAATATCAGAGGAGCGAACACGCTGCCTACGTCCCGGCACCCACCCAAGGCCCACTTTCATCATCATCATCATCATCACTATACTCGTAGCTACCCAGCCTTCTCTTCCACGCTTAATTATGTTCATTATATTCCCGCCTTCATCACCTTTATTATCTGCAGGGTCATCACATCATCAAGATCACCATCATTTAGTACATCATGCCGTCTTTATCACACTCAAAACAACAGAAGCGCAGAAGACACTATACGAAGTGGCAATATTAACAGTGAAGCAGAGACTGTATAGGAAAGTACGCAATAGAAGAGAAAAGATACACACACACACACACACACACACACACACACACACACACAATACTCCAACCACTTGGAGAAAGATAAGAAAATAGAACTTAAGAATTGGTTACAGGTGTGTCTGTAGACTCCTGTGTTGACAACCACGAGGGGCAAGACGGTGCAGTGTACTTACACTGTTTTTACTCTAACTTGGCCGAAAATTGCCATGTCTCCATCTTGAATGTTGTTTTAGGAATATATAAACAGTACTGTAGAATATGCTGCTAGCCACGAAGAAGTGCTATGGGAAAGGATGTTGGCCCGAGTAGGCCTATTGTCTTTTCCAGCCTTTGAATTAAGTGATATAAGTATCGAAAGAACGAAAATCTGGGCCAGGGTAGGGTGAAAAGAGTACAAGTCAGCAAACGCCACATCATCACTCAGCTGCTCTCTCTCTCTCTCTCTCTCTCTCTCTCTCTCTCTCTCAGAATTTCTACTCACGTTTACAAGACACAAGACATTGAAGGTAATACCAGCTAACAGGTAAATATAAAGGCAATACCTTCAAGTATCTTCACTCTGACTCCTGACACTTTCCTTGTGCTTGTCGTCAGTTCTTATCTGTAAAAAAAAAAAAAAGTAACCTTTCCTACTTTACACATAACTGAAGAAGTATTTTCAGATATCCACTGGCATAATTCTGCTCAGATACATAATTCACCACAAGAAAACATAGCAAAGGAGACTATGGAGTATTTTATAGTGAACAGGAGGGCTTGCACATACAGCGTCTCTAGGATGTAAGAGACCGGGGTAACTTTTCATGGGCCTTAGACTAGAGGTATGGGTTTCATTGTACAGTCAATATAAGAATCAGAGAGAACACTGCGTTCAATGAAGCAGGACGTAAGCGATATTTTGACTTTGGTCTCTAGTCCTACAAGGGATTACAAAATGCCGCTAATTCTTTCACACTGGCAGAATTCTCAACTACTTTACTCTGACCATAGGAAGACCATTATATTATGCTTCAAAGTCGCGTCAGTCTTCAAAAGTTAAGTAGTCACTGTACGGTACCAAAAATGGGAAGTTTTAGGCAATTTTCTGCTTTGCGTGGCCACTCGAGATTGAACCCTGTAATAAAGTGTGGTAAAAGATTGTAACTAGCAAAAACCATTGGAGGATCACCTGCCCTAAGAAAAACTGGGTCTTTCAGAGACGATGGCAAGAGCCAGATAAGATCCTGTGTACAGATATGGTAAGCGTGATAAATATCTTCTTCCCTTATACATAATCCCACGAAGTAAAAACACGAATATACGGATTACAGTATATCGTTAGAATATACTCGTATAATATATAATCCCTTTCTCCAGGAGGGATAGTCTGGGATGATCAAGGAGCTGTGATAATTATCAAAGGCTGGATCACTATCCGACCCAGCATTGAAATCTTACATTTAGTGATACTCCTCCCCCCTCTCTCTATTAACACCAGGGAAGGTGTGGTCAGAAGAAGGTGGGCCAAGAATAGTAACCGTATGACTGCTTGGAATTTCTCTTACCTATACAGAAATCCGTTGATGCTACCCAGAATAAAAACTCGAGGCCCCAAGCTCACGTTAAAAGTGAAAAGTGAACTGCAGGAAGTTGCCATTCTTCTGCAGTCTACCAGCCTCCTTTTGGGAGACAGGAAGGGGATTGATTTTGTATAACCAGGCAGCTCCACCGCCCAGTCACATATATGCTTTCGCGTGAGGGCGTCCTCATCAGGACCATCGTGGATTAATCGAGATAATAAACGTTTATTTTTTATTTATTTTTTTTAAATAACAGAACGGAGGAAGGAAAAACAAATGGGGAAAAAAAAATAATCCATACACCAGATTACTGGTGTCCTCTATTCATAAAATATATGTAACAGTTAGACTTGAACAGTTATGGGTTGAAATTTGGAGGAAAACAACTCCGGGAAAGCGAGTTCCAGAGAGATGCAGTTCGGGGAATGAAAGAATTCTGATAGGCAGAAGTTCTGCAATATGGTTGAGTGACATTCCAGTCATGAGCGCTACCAGATGCCCGTGTAGCACGAGGGAAGGCATGGAGAGGTGGCACCATGGACGCAACTTCGTCTGAGCATTTGCCAAAAAAATATCTGTAAAATAATGCAAGGGAGGCAACATTCCTTCTTACTTGCAGGGGAGGTAGTTTATATGTAATGGCAGGGTTGTTAATGATTCTAACAGCTTTATTCTGAATTTTGTCTAGTTGTCTTAATGCAACCTCTCCACAACCATTCCACAAGGGTTAGCAATATTCAAGCTGAGAGCGCACATGACTCTTATAAATTATAGCTAACTGCTCATCGGCGAAGAAGTTACGGACTCTGTACAATAATCCAAGTTTCTTTGAGGCGGTTTTAGCAAGTGATCTGACATGAGAGGTCCAGCTGAGGGCACTGTTAAGTGAGACACCAAGAATTTCAATACTTTTGGAGATGGGAATATTAGTAGCACTGAAGGTAAAGTACGAATCTGGCAATATCTGTCTATTAGTAAACTGTATATATTTAGTTTTACTAGCATTAAAAGAGACAAGGTTGTTTTGTCCCCATTCACTGATTGTAGCTAGATCTTGATTTATGGAGATGGCTGTACTGAGTTGAGAGGTAGAGATATTAGACTTTGTAAATGGATGTCTGAGTGGGAATGAACTACGTAGTGTTGAGTCATCTGCATATGAGTGAACGGGATTGCGAGTGACAGATAAGAGATCATTAATATGAACCAGAAATAGGGTTGGCGCCAAAACTGATCCCTGCGGCACGCCGGCGTTAATTGAGTGGAAATTCCAATATACATCATCTACTTTTATAAATTTTTGACTGTTACTATTTCTCTAAAATTAACAGTATTATGCGGCGCTTACCGGAACATTGGATGGGTCCATAGCTGTGAAAAGTTTAAGTGCTGAGTCTGACATGGTCACTGGCTGTGGTCGTTGATTTACAAATTACTTTACAGCGACTTCCCTGTCCTAACTCTGATTTGTTTTTGAGGAAGGGCAAAGAAAAGAGTGAGGAGCTCTGTCATCTTTCTTGCTTTCCTTACAATAGTACATAATTTTTAAAAGAAAATTGTGGTAAGTTGCTTTGTAAATCTCATTCCGAAAGACACAACAGAAAGAAAAGGAACTGGATGCGGGAGCTTCAGGGTCCTTCGGTTAATGTCCGTGGTGTGGTGTGGGAGGGATAGTATATGTGGTGTGGTGTAATGTAGTGTGATGCGGTGCTGCCGGTGTGCTGTGGCGTGGCTACTGTGGCTAATGTTTCTGGGAATGAAGCACCTTGCGTCTGAAAAGCATTAGTGAGCGACTGACAGGCAGACAACCGGTCCTACAGCTGTTCCCGCGTACAACAATGCTTTAAATCTCACCAGGTAAGCAGGGCAAAAGACAATCCTGGGAAGAGTATTATGATAAGCAAACCTGCCAAATATATGTGTTATTGAATCCCTGGACAGAAAGTTAATTTTATGATAATTCGGTTTTACGCCTAAAATATCGCTCTCCTTGTACAGTACATCATCCCCAGGAAATTAATATCGAATTATTACACACATACACACACACAGGAGAGAGAGAGAGAGAGAGAGAGAGAGAGAGAGAGAGAGAGAGAGAGAGATTGAAACTGTGCGTTTTTGTAAGGATACAAGAGTCTGGGTTCGACTTATATCAAAGTGCCGAAACTGTTGTACAATCACGATAAACACAGTTCAGTAGGTGCGCCTGATTCTGTCGCTTTGACAACTCAAGCCACTGTGAAAGCAAGACATAAAGAAATGAACAAATAGTTTTTTTTTTTTTTTATTCGTAGGTCACATAGCACACTCACTCTTGTTATAATCTCCCTTGTAACGCAAACCCCATGCCTATGCATTTCCTCTCGTCTGATAGCCAAAAGGAATGCTTACAGCGAATGTTTACAGCGACGTCAAACTGAGGGGGCCAATCTGGGTACAATCTGGAAATCTTAAGGAAGGAGAGCAATAATTTACCGATACACCAAACGCAGAAACCCTATCCATGTATTTAGCTGGGCCAGTCCTTGCTTGAGCATCCTGAATGGTTGACTATGACGTCCTCTAACTGACTGGATAAATATTAAGTGAACTGAGTGAGTTATGTCTGGATGTCCCTTAGGCAAGACCGTTGCAAATGGACCGAAAATGACACCTGAGCCGCCAAGCCAACCATTTTACTTATTACTGTCATCCGTTTGAAACATTGTTATATTCGATTACATGGGTAAATTAAGTATATTTGTAAGTTTACGCCGTGTAATGCACAGATTTTCTGCTTCCATTTTAACACATTCCACTTCCTGTGTGTGTGTGTGTGTGTGTGTGTGTGTGTGTGTGTGTGTGTGTGTGTGTGTGTGTGTGTGTGTGTGTGTGTGTGTGTGTGTTTTTCATAAACTAACTGCCTCGAAAGTCTGCTATTAAACGTTTATGAATTTGTATTTACAATAATCCTCACAGCAAGAACCTACACTGCTTCTCTATACACAGGTCACACAACATAAATATCAATCTCGAAATAATAAGAACTTCATTCTCTATCACTTCAACAACTAGAATAGGTGCCACAGTCCTAATTGTTAAGGAAAAGGTAAATAATGTCAAAGGAAGTGACTGGAAGGCTTTTATAATGATGATGATCATTAAAAACAGCAGGGACTGAGGTAGGATAGAGACAGTATAAATGCCTCGCCGTTTGATAAAGGCAATGAGTTCAGCTCTGAAGTGCACAGTTGTCGATGCCACAAGTGGGAAATAGATTAAAAAAAAAAAAAAACGCAGAGGGAGAGGCCTGAATTTTCATAACTAAGGCACCATATTATTTACCTACAGTATTATCTGTGCCAGGAGAGAAAAAAGTAATTTCCTATCAACCACAGATGATCCTAACACGTTCCGTAAATTAAGTTTGTGAGATAATTTTATCTTGATTCACTGTGTTCCTCCGATATGCTGGACTCTACTGTATGGCTCGTATTCCCGTCCGTTGAGGAAGCTCCCTAACACCTCTCCCTAAGCAAATTACTTTGTTTACTGCACCTACTGCACTCTTCTGTGTTATACAAATCCTTTCAATATCGCTATAAATAACGTACAAAAGGATGTTAACCCCCATATACAAAAACAAATCGCTAAGGAAGAGGTGTTAGGGAGCTTCCTTAACCGACGAGAATACAAGCCAACAGCAACCGTATCATCATTTGTCTAAAATGGATGGCAATGGAAAACTAGCCGTGCATCTGCCTCAAACAGAACACTGTATGTCAATTTCGAAATCATAACCTAGGGAATCAGATCAAGCTGTGGCTAAACTGGGTACTCAGTAGTGGTGGCGGCTGAGTATACTAGTAATGGCTGGAAGGTAACGATGGCAAAGGGAGAAGCATTGATATAAACCGCTTCAGTTCAGAGGCCGCCCGATTTTTTATACCATTTTACTTATCTAGAGTGTTTCAGTTTGGGAAATCATTACATGGAGGAGGTAGGGAGTTGAATAATTTTCCCCTTCAGTCCGATGGAGTATTTTTCATTTAATTCATGCTGTTTGAGGGCAATTTTACTTAGCTCTGTAGAAGGGTTTCCTGGTAAGGTTCCAATAGTTTGGGAAAAGAAGGGGGGGGGCTGATCATTGGCTGAACTGCTGTTTGAATCATGCTGACTCATTACCAAATTCCTCATAATTAATTACCGATTTCATTTTTTCATTGCAACGATGCTCTGATAACAATTATGTAACCTGTTCACTGCATAATTCTGGTAAACACCATTGGTCTTTCTTTATAAATTATCACTGGTCTGCCGAAAATTTGGGGACGTATGCTTGACACATCTTCCCCGACTCCCGCCAGATAGAACGAGCTAACTACACAAACAACAAACATTTCACGGATCCAAAAATCTGGCTATTCCCACAAAACAAAACATTTCTGAAGGTAGCGGGCAGAGAGAAGAATAGAGAATAGAGAGTGTGAGCGCAGAGATGGAAATAAAAAAAAAGAGACCAACCAACGAGAGAGAAAGAGTGAGAATCAGTCACAAAGAGATAGCGAAAGAGGCATGCACATGGCAAGAACAGCTGCAGCTCGCCCCATTCACTCTCTTATCTCCGCCCACTGTAGTCCAAATGCTTAAGATTACGAACCATTATCATTCTGACATGAATTAAAGGCAGTCTGTCCACGCCAACATTTTTTTTTTTTTATGTGTCTGTGAGGTACAGAGTATGGCATACTAAAATACTTTCGTGACTGCGGCTAGAATATGGGTGCCTGCTTGTGTGTATGAATATCCACGCAATGTATGAATATATTCAAATTCGGTGAACCTGTGCTGCGCGTGGGTAAGGCTAGAAATCTCATGAAGTAATTTTCATTTTGTTCCTAATATTCAATTTATACTATCCCTCCTTCTCTTCAGTAAGGTGAAGATGGGGCAGGGAAAGGGAGGTATGAAGCTACTTTCCTGCAGGTGCTGGATGATTGGTTCGCCACATTCCTAAGCCAGTACAAAAAAGATGTTTCTAGCTCGTTGTAACAGAATTTTTAAGTTGACTTTTACGTCATGCTAGGAATACCTGGGTAAAATTCTTTCTCCCCTATATCCAAGAATATATATTTTGCCCTTTTTCGGACACCCAACTGGTTAAACACTTGATAAACAGAACACCTATTTACTCAAAGTCTGACTGTCTGGATGAGGGAATGTGGTATAATCTTCTATCCCTCTATAACATATGTGGTTTAAATCTTTCGTATCACTAGCTTGTCTCTGCAGATAACTCTGAGAAAAGCCAATAGCTCTCCTGTTGTCTGGTTTTCTGTACTCATATGAAGGTGACTGAGGATGTTGGTGAGCCACATCACAGAAAGAGACTTGGAAATATTGTCAAAAGTCGGGTAAAACAGGTCACTGAGGGGGCCCTGGAGGTGATGAAGAAGGGGGAGAGGGGACGGGAGGGCTAGACAGATCAGTGAGAAGCAGTAAAACACCAGGGCCTCCTTGGCGATGTGAGGTGTTGTAAATGGCGGAGGTGAAATGATCTTGTACCTGATAGAGTCGCCGCCACTCACATATATCTGTCCACCTGAATACTTGACCGAGATGAAGTTTTAACGACAGTAGGTCATTTGCTTGGCATTCAGAGCGACGCCGTGACAACAGTGGGAGAAGAGGGCTGCGAGAAGGTTACTTTAAGCTACGGGTGTGAGAAAAATTAGGGTGTTCCAAAATTCGTGGGACTGTAGGATTCTCAAAGCAGACATATTCACGGATGGTTGGGACTTGCAGGAAATTTCCCTTTGCCATTGACGTCCGTTTTAAGGAAACTATACAGTGATTTGTTGATATTTTTAAGACTTACCGTTATGGCTGCAGGGAAATTAGTGGGTTGGATGAAACTTAGTATGAAATAGGTGTAGATGCTAAGGAAAATAAAGGAAGTAGTGGCCATGTAAAGTTGTGGGTCTTGGGAACGTACCTGTGGTGGAGGATGCTTCCCTGAACTAAAATACGAATATATTAAGCGGTGAAAAACATTTGGGGAAACACGAGGCAATTATGATCAGAGGAGAGTTTGACATTTAGGTCTGCATAAAGAAAATTGTTATTTCTTCCGCATGACAACTTTTCTTGTTCTACTTCCCGCTAATAAGTTAACTTGTTGCTAAACTAAAATATATGATAATTAATTACAAGAATAATTACATGATGAATTGATCGCGCAAAATCTGTTAAGTACACTAAATAATAATAGCTTAAAAATTATTTGACTAAGTACCACTTTCCACACACTTCGAGCTTTTACGAATAAAATGCTGTGGAAAAGAAAGGAAATGTGGTAATAAGATTCACAAATGAAGAAAGAAGGATAAGCTTTCAAAGATCAACAGCAGTTAAGAAGATCTAAATATAGGCAGAAAAGTGGAAAGTCACACTAGAGAATCGTGAAATTATTAACAAAATTATTAAAAACAAGAAGGGATTACAAAACAGATGAGTTGGAAAACGGACAAAATTAATAGAGAACGGAAACATGAAAAAAATAGACAGACAAAGCATTGCCTGAAAGACACATCACTAAAGAATCATAAACGTCGTGAGGGAAAAAAAAACTATCAACCGTTCAAGAAAAGCAAAACACAAGAGATCAGCTGGAAAAAATATAAATGGAGGTGTGAGAAAGGAATCTAATAAAAGCGGACAAATGTAAACAGAGGAAGTGGCAGAAAAAAAAGAAAATCTCAGCCCGCCCTCCCTCCTTGCCTTCCACCCCGAGCACCACGCCTTCCTTATCACACACCCATCAAGGCATCGGTTTGTGGACGGGGTGTTTGGTGGTCACTGATTATCTCTTACGGTCGGCCTGGCTGTCTTTACGTTTCTCCTAGTTCTCTCACTTTATTTTTCAAGCTAGCTCTTCTTCTCTTCCATTTTCCTTGTTATTCTAGGTCTTTCTTCCACCCCACTACTTCGGTTTCTTGGTGGTAGGTGGTGGCGACCATCATTATCTTACCTGATGTAGTGTTGTATACTTCTTCCATTACCTTTATTATCCCTTTCCATGGCTGCCCTCCTCTCTTCCAATTTCTTCATCCCCCTGATCAATCCTAGTTCCTCTTCTTTCTATTTCAGGTGGCTCAACAATGTGTGACAAGCCTAATGGTATCCTGTAACACATAAAAACATTAACAACGCTGGGTGGTTACCACATAACCAAATAACGGGATGATGCGGAGTCTACTATGGTGCCCCTGTTAACTGGGTGGATAGAAGCAAATGCCAAGTCCATCCAGGAACCAAACCTCAACACTTTTACCCGCGCCTCACTGTGGCGAAGAGCAGTCTACCTCAAGGGAACATAGTTTCACTGCATGGGACCGCAATACAGGCCGAATGAATGATGTAGAAACGGATAGGGAGAGGGAGGCGTGGAGCTGAAGGAACTGGGGGTGAGGGTGATGACAGAATGGACTCTTTGAGACGAGGATTCCTTCCTTAATGAACTCACGTGTAAAAAACAACTAATGACTTCCATACTGGTAGTGAACGTCTGAGGGTGAGCGAGCCAGCGAGCAGAAGGAATGTGTTTATCTCTCCATCCTTCTACCTCCCAACTACCAACCCCAGAGATGATCCAAGGCGGCAACGATAAAAACGCCTCCCAGCCTCTCTATCACAACTCATTATATCTATCCATCACCTTCCACCCTCCCCCAAACTGTCCTCCTTCATGTTTCCCCCTGGCTCATTAACACCTCCACGTCATCAGCGTCGGTACGTGTGTGGTGCATGGTCACGCTACGGTGTTAGGTGTATCGCGGGTGAGGTAGGCTGGCTGGCTGGCTGGCCCTGTTGTGAGGGAGTGTGGTCGTGGTGATGGATACAGACAGAAGCATAGGCACGTGGGGAAAGGTGGGAGAGAAGAGGTGTAGGTGTGTGTTGTAGGGTGTGGGAGAGGTGTGGGTAGGAAGGTAGTCCGGGGTAGGTTGAGAGGGGTGTAGTTAGGGAGATACGGAAGGTGCAGGTTGGGAGAGGTGAAGTTAGGGAGGTAAGAAATGTGTAGGTTGGGACGAGTGAAGTTAGGAAGGTATGAAAGGTGTGGGCTTAGAGGGGTGTAGTAAGAGAGGTAAGGAAGGTGTAGGCTGAAATGGATATAGTTGGGAATGTGGGAGAGGGTTGTTGGTTGAGAAATGTGAGAAATTTTAACCACCGCACGACAAGCAAGGTTGGAGCAAACGACGGGGTTACAATGTGTAAAAGGAGCTATGTTGGTAGATGGTGAGCATGTGTAAGTATGGGTAAGTTGGTGGAGACGAGATAATAGTAGTATACTGTACCATTCAGTATAAGGTATGGGGAAAAGACTGACGTTGGAGGAAATGTGAGTTGTACCAAATAACAAAAGACTTATACACACAGGTACGTAAATACCTAAAACAGTTAGGCTGTGTGCTGCCGGACTCTCAGGGTTCTATGAAGACATCTAAATAAACTCGGCATAAAAAAAATATATATATTACAAGGATCCTAAGCAAGGGTGCCTGGCCCCTTCGAGGGATTGGCCAAAATTACTGTACTTTACAAAATGAGCTGATGTGTGTAATGCCGGGCATTGGGCTGCTTGACGTACGACCCAGAAATAAAATCTGTATACTTTTTATCTATCTATCAATTTCATTATTATTTTTTTTACTCCAGACCCTAAACGATGCTGCCTCAAAGTGCAACCTTAGGGGGTGCTAGGAAGGCCCTTGTAACTGTCCTGGAGGATCTATGGGGTGCAAAGGGTTATTTTCAAAAGGATCCCTCAGTAATTCAGTGATTACGGCGTTTCTAGGCAAATCCCTATGAGGATCCGGCAAAAAAAACAATATGATAGTCTCAAATATGCTAAGATGTGAATCCAGGATGCTTATGTACAGATATGTGAGAAAGAAAATGCAGACAGATATGCACAGAGAAGGAAACAATATTCACAGTTTACATGCCCAGTAAAATAAATGGAATTTTGGCTGGCTGACGATGCATATGTAAGGATGTACAATGCAAACACAGGCATGTTATCTGAATATACTGTACAGTACATAGAAAGTGTCTATGTAGCAATATACAGATGTTAGTAGGTACGAGGAGAAATGGCTGTGTTGACAGAAGGTCAGCGCGGAAACTTTCTAAGTGATTTTGGAAAACAACTGAGAAGTCAAAATAAATTTCATGAACGGGGACGAGCACGAGAGTGTGAAAATTATACCATACTTCTCCATTTAAAAATCAAATTATTGTGTGTGTGTGTGTGTGTGTGTGTGTGTGTGTGTGTGTGTGTGTGTGTGTGTGTGTGTGTGTGTGTGAGATAAATATGACCACACTACCTGGACGCCCCACTGACAGTCGCCATATAAGGTGTAGGAAAGGCCAGGGTCGGGAATGAGAGGCATCCACCCATTCCTTGTGTCACCTTGTCATCACTGCCTCATTTATCATCATGTCATTCACTCTTTCATACTTTCCCATTCACCTTCCCTCCACTCTTCTCTCCTTCCTTCACATATTACCTTTCCTTCCTTACTTCCTTTGTTGCCTTCCCCTTATCTTTACTCAGTTCTTCTTCGGAAAAACTTTGACAACATCACGGTTAAAAGAGATACAACACCATATAACTGGCCATCTAACTAATACTGCAAGTCTATCGTCCTCTTACTACACCTTATATTTAAATGAGGAAGCATCTCCAGGAAAGGCTTTGTGTGTCTGGCTCTCACTAACGATTTTCGGACGCATATACCTCACTCCCATCGACTTCACTGATGACACAATACATCCCACCCCAACACATCACACACTCTCACACCATCGCGCACAAAATCACCCTCCCACACCACACCATACCATCCCAAGTACACTGACTGAATCCATATCTTGTACTTGCTCTTGCAAACCTCTCTTTCTGCACACGGAAAGGAAACATCTTTAGAAAATGATCATGGTAGAATTGCAAATGAAAAACACTATGCATCTGTTTAAATCTACTTGAGTTTCTTATTAAAGCAAAGCTTTGCTGTCTAAACAAGCATAAAGTTAGACGAACACAGTGCTTAAAAAAATCAAAATTTTAAAAATTGCTTACATCTGTACTTGTTGTAAGCACTCTTCCTGTTGGTAAAAAAATCTAAACTTTAATATACTCAATATTTTTTCCTTGCCAGTGAGCACAAGTTTATATATACTGCAGTCTGTTATGAGAATGAAAGATGGTTTAAGACTGGGAGAACAGTAACTACCTCCCAAGCAAGGGCAGAACTTCAAGATCCTATAGAATTTTTTCTTCATCATATAAGTGTATACTCTGCTTTCTACTATGCCAGTGAGTGATGGTGTAAGATTGAGGGGAATATTAATCACCCTCACAAGTATTTTCCATCATGCACAGGTGTTTTCTGCGTTGTAGTACGGGAAAGAGTGATGGAGTGAGAGTGGAGGAGTACTGACAAAATCCCCCTCGGCGCAGATGCCAAAAAGGGTTGCTGGAACATAATGAAGGCGTGAGGATGTGTGAGAGATGACCAATGAGGGGGCAGAGTTATGTGTGTGAAAGACAGGATGACTGAGGGAATAAAAAAGGAAAAAGAGGAAGAAAATGCATACAAGTATTGAGGAATGAGGTGGGTTAAAGGTGGTTCATGAAAAATGTGAAATGATGTAAGAGAGAAGGGGCAATAAGGAAGGAATCGAAACAAGAATGGAAGGAAGGAAGGAAACAGGCAGAAAAAACGAGAAGGTGTAGTAAGAGGAAGAGGAAGAGGCTAAAAGAAATTGGTCAAAGCTGCTGTGTGATGAAAGAG